>NC_133788.1:3592753-3721102 GCF_003597395.2 Chelonoidis abingdonii | reverse complement strand
CAGACAAAAGACACACACCCCAAAATTCCCTCCCTGAGCTTTGAAAAATCCGGTTTCCTGATTGGTCCTCTGGTCAGGTGTGTGGTTCCCTTTGTTAACCCTTTACAGGCAAAAGAAACATTAACCCTTAGCTATCTGTTTATGACAGTGTAGATCCGGGAGAACTCTCTGCAACTCCGTGGAGGAAACCTGGACTTCAGCTAGTCTCTAGCTATTAGAGATCAGGATGAGATTGTGTGTGGGGGGTGACGGGGGGATTATCCCCCACCTACCTGCTAGGAAGTTCTTCCACTTTCCTTTGTTGCTGATCCAGTCTGACACTTCTTCCAGAGCGAGAGTATCTTTCGCTGGGCTCGTAAACTGTGCCAGACTCGACAGCACCAGGCCTTGTCTATGGGTAGGAGCTAGCCACGGGGAAGGAAAGCGCTGGTTTGCAACAGCTCAACTTAAAGCCCTGCTTGGAACCAGCTTCACTCAAGCAGGCCCAGCCGCAGCTCTCCTTGTCTAACACAAGTACTTAGCTGGACCCGTAATACCCCCATTACACAGAGGGGAAACTAAGGCACAGAGAACCAGTTGACTTGCTCAAGTCATGCAGAATGTGTGTGTGTGCATGCGTGCGTGAGCGAGCCGGGAATTGAACACAGTTTCCCATGTCCTAGGCTGCAGCCTTAACCACTGCACCCTCCTTCCTCCCAGCCTCGCACTCAGCACTTGCACTGAAGCATCTGCAGCAGCTGCTGAAGCAGGGGCTGATCCCTAGCACAGACAAGGCCTCGGGACCTTTGCTGTAAGTCAGTGAACACGAGTGACACATTGCCGCACTCCCACAGGCAGGCAGTGTGGTGCATTAGACTGGGTCTCAGGACACCTGGGTTCTATCCCTGGCTCCCCCACTGATCCGCTCCCCTTAGGTGAGTCACTTCCCCTCTGACCCTGCATCCGACAGTGAGAGCTCTCTGGAGCAGGGATCATCTCTTGCTGTGTGTCTGTGCAGTGCCCGGCGCAACAGGGCTCTGATCTCAGTCGGGGTCTCTCGGGCCTGCTGGAATATAAACAACAACGACGCATTGTCCCAGTCCGGGAACTGGGGGCTGCATTCTCTCGCGCTGATGCTGATCCTGTGGAGTTATGCCGGCATCAGACTAACCAAGGCGCCGCACCCAGCTAACTCGGGCAGGCAGACCCCGATTCTTCAGAGGAAGGCAAGCGGCCACGAAGATGCACTGGGCCACCTGTATACTGCCACGTATCAGGCAGTCAGGGGAAATCCTCTCCCCACACCCCCACAAGGCTGACAACCAGAAGCCGGACGATTGCTCGTCTTCCCTCCCTTCAGGAGGCTGGCTCGGCTGCTGCCCTGCCGCCTGGGGCAGCATTCCCTAGCGCCGCTCAGCCGTGTGCAGGAGAGAAAGGATCTGGGCTCAGTGGCCTGGGAATTCATCTCAGTGGGTCTCTCCAGACCACCCCTCCCAGGCCAGGCCATTGACCTACCCTGTTTCACACCGTGCTGGGGCAGGTTTCCCCTGCTGGGGTACTCCACAGCCTTATGGAGAAGTCCCAGAGCCCATAAAATGCTCTGACTCCTGCAGTCACCATGCCCAGAGGCAACAAAGCGACCTCCCAGGGTGGATACCTGGATCCCAGCTGGACCCCTTGCCTGGCACCTACTTGCCCGGTCACCTCTCCGAATGGCCACTACGACTGCGCCCAAATCCGGAGCGAAGCCTCCAATTACAAGGTGCCTCTGGCGTCAGGCAACAAGCCCTAACGAGGGAGGCGGGAATGCCAGGATCTCCACAGCCAGCGGGATGGCACCAGAACAAAGGGATCAAAGCCACTCAGCAACCTCCCCTGAGGCGCCAAACATACCACCAGAGAGTTTCAGGTCTGCAGTTACCGGGAGCGAAATGTTTGCTGAGACCCACGTGACTGATTGTCGGCCACAGCCCTCGCTGGTTTCCACATGCCCAGTCTAGGATTGATTTGCAGCACTTTGAGAGCCGTGGTGTTTCCCAGACACATCAATAATTAAGAGGATGGTCGGGTGACATCAAGACACGGCGTTGGAAAGTGCATCGGGAACAGATGGATTCGGCGGATCAGACAGCTGGCGGGAGATCAGAGGGAGAATGCAGACCAGATTCACTTCTGCTTTCATTTACCTGGAACCAACCTCCTGGCCTCCAAAAGAGATGCAGCACCGGCTACCTGAGCACAATTCAGCCCCAGGCACGAAGTGAATAGCTGGCTGGGTATGTCTGCAAATCACATCTCCTGACTGCAGCTGAGATGGGCCCCGGCGAAGGACTTCGTTCCACTGACCCCAACATCCCCTCTGAGCTTGCCATGGCAGCGCATGTGTTCCCCAGCTCAGGCCAGGGCTGCCCGTCAGGGCACCTCGGAGCGTTTTGCAGGGGAGGTCGCTATCACTGTGTGTGTGCCTCAGTTTCCCCTGTGCATTTCTTAAGTCTCCAGTGTGCATACATTGCCAACACTTTGTATCCTAGCAACAAATGGCCAGGACCCTTCGCCCTGCAAGGGAATGGCTAAAGTGAACAAAGAGATCAGGTGACCTCCTGGCCGCAGAAAGAGACAAAGGCCAAAGAGGAGGGGCTGGAGGGGGTTTCAGCTGGGAGCTGGCTGGGGATGAGGAGTGAGGGCAGATGTGGGGGTCTGCCTCACTGGGCCCCAGAATGGACCCGGCTAAGGGGTCCCATTCTCTGTACTTACAAGATCTGTTTTAGACCTTGTTCCTGTCATCGACTAAACCTCTGTTTTACTGGCTGGCTGAGTCACGTCTGACTGCAAAGTGGGGGTGCAGGACCCTGTGGTTTCCCCAGGACCACGCCCTGGCGGGCTCGCTGTGGGAAGTGCATAGAGGGGCAGAGGATGCTGAATGCTCCAAGGAGAGACCCAGGAGGTGAAGCCATGTGAGCTTTTTGCCCTGAAGACAGTCTGCTCCAAGGGAGAGGAGGGTCCCCAAAGTCCTGCCTGACCTTGTGGGGAGAAGTTCCAGAGCATCACCCGGGGACTCTGTGACACTTGCCCAAGGTCACCCAGCCACCCCGTGGTAGAGTCAGGCATAGAACTAATCTTTCCTGAGTTCTGGTCCAGGCTGGACTCCACAACATTTCTGCAGCCCTACCGCTGTAACCCACCCCGACACGGCCGCGCTCCGCAGCCCGAGAGCACCCTTCGGCGGCAGATCTCAAAGCTGCACAAAGCAGGCTCTGTCACTGTCACCCCCATTTTACAGAAGCAGGGTGACGGGCTAAGTCTCCTCTCATTTGCATTGATTTAAAGCAGGACCAGCCCCGGGTGAGACACGGGCAAGACATCCAGAGATAGCGGAACGGCTTGGCCTAGATCAGTGGTCCCCAACCTTTTCATCTGGTGGGCGCCAGATGAAGGACCATGGCAGCGGTCGAGCATCCGCTGAAATGCCACCGAATTTTGGCAGCATTTCAGTGGCAACGCCTCTCGATGACGCCATGGTGCCCACAGGCACCACGTTGGGGACCCCTGCCCTAGACCATGCAGCCAGCTGGGGGCAGAGTCAGGAGCAGGGCCAAGTCTCCGGATGCCCATCAGACCAGAGCTCGGTTCAGCATTCAGTGCTGCAGAAAGGCGACGGGGTTACCTGTGTGATCACAGCCACCCGGCTCTCACACGGCTGCAATTAACGAGGCCAACGCTCCCCTTTCATATCTAAACAATGCCAAGTGTTGGCAGAGTAAAGCCAGTGCGTGATTTACAGAGATCCCTTCCAGTCCGACATGGCTCTGATTCCCAACCAGGCCGCGAGACGCTTTCAGTGATGCCCCGCCAGAACCCTTGCCACGGCCCTCACAACACCCCCGCAGGCAGCGAACCATGGCTGTGCCCAAGGCATGGATCACACCCCTCGGGTGCATTACCCCTTCCCTGATCACCTCCCCTGCACTCACTGGATGCTTCAGGGGAACAGCTACCCTGCCCAGGCCTGCATGAGCCCATTCGGTGCTGGGAAACTTCTTTAAAAAGGGGTCATGGGGACAGACACCAGCTGGGGAGATCCAGACATCATCACAGCAATGAATCCAGGCTGCTGGAGGGGCTTGGAGCCAGTGCAAAGGTGTTTCCATGGTCCCTGAGTGCCAGGGTGAAGATCGCCTCCTGCAGGGTTTGCACAGACACTTCGCACAGATGATGATTAATTTGCACTGGCTAGAAAGGGTGGGTAGGGAAAAGGAGGAGTAGGGGAGCACACGACTGCTTGGAACGGGCTGGCTGGGGACGTCCTCTGGCCTGAGCGACACAGCAGCTCAGAACAACTCTGCCTGCCTGACCTGCGGCTGCCCTGGCCCAGCAGGATCGTATGCACTAAGTGCTCCCAGCTGCTGACAGCTCCTGCTGTCAGATCCTGTCCCGTGAGCCAGGCTAATGTCGCGCTGGTATGAGGCAGCACGTGGGGATGATCTGGACCCTCGGAATACACACCTCCCTCTGCTTATTCCATTAGCGCCTCTCGCTTCGCAGTACATCGTTCGCCCTGCAGAGTGACGGGACACGTAACTGCCTTTGACAGCCCACCTCAGTTTATTCCTTCCAGCCCCGGCGTGCAGTAACCCTGGCCAGCCCTGCTAATACAGCGCACGAGCCGTTTGGTTGGGATTCTGGCGTTGCTAATTGCTCCTGCTTCGAGGAGAACAGGGACCCGGCAGAGCTGTGGGAGGCACTCGCCCCGAGCTGCAGCCCTGCAGTGACAGAGCCTGGGGTTCTAGAGGCTTATGGGTTAGTATCAAGGGAGTAAGGAGTCTCTCTGGCGTGGCCAGCCCTCTGTGCTGGCTTCTGGTCTCCCATCAGCGGAGTCACTCCAGGGTGAGTGAATCCAGGCTTCAGATCCTACCCTGGTACAGCGCATTATTGTGAAAACACTCTCCGAGATCAAGGCCCCACTGTGCCAGGTGTTGCACAGACACACGGTCAGATCCAGAAGGAGAAGTGACATGTCCAAGGACACACCACACATCAGTGGCAGAGTGAAGGCTAGAACCCAGGCGTCCTAGCTCCCAGGGCAGAATCCTAGCCATCACAACACACTGCCTACTCCTGGTCCCTGCCATGTCCTGAGAAAGCCCTGGCTCCTCCACAAAGCTTAGCAGAGTTGCTTCACACTGACACCAGAACAGGTAAATGCAGAATTTGTCCCACTCTATTTAACAGGCTTTCAGCTCTGGGATGACTTCTCCGCTCGCTTCTGGGGTCAGTGAGGAGTGATCCCTGAAGTCCATGGAGCAGGGGAGAGGAGAATCAGGCCCATGTGCTCCGTGACACAGGGGGGCTTTTTGTCCCCCTTTCACACCACACTGTTCCCTTTGGCTGTGGGCGGACAATGTCCTATTGCCCCTAGGCCCCTGGTCAATGACAGCAGAACAGGGGGACAGCATTACGTGGCATCTTTCCGTCTACAAAGCCACTATGATTTCCCTGAGCGTCTCAGCTGGGATTTTCCAAGGGAGCAGAGTGCCTGAATCCATGGGATCCGAGTGCCCAACTCCCATCAGACCTTTAGCACACCCCAGCCTCCTTGCCAGGCTGCAAACACGCCTCCCTGACACAGCATCTCCGACTCGTGCCCAGGTGTCCCTCCGCGCTCAAACACAGCTCAACCCAGGCCAACGCACCTCAGTCATCACAGCCTGGGGTCCTGCATTCATGGGCCAGCGCCGCCGGGAGAGCGAGGCCGACCATAAAACACGTGGGGAGCGGAGGCCGAACAGAGCAGGTCCCACCCTCTGTGCTGACTGCTGAGAATGAACAGGGACAGGAAGCCGAGGCTTAGGCATGGGGCCAGCGACTTCCCGGCCACACAGCAGAGCGTGAGGGCTGCATTTCAAGCGCCTAGGACAGCTCCTTGGAAGAAGGCTGCATTTCACGGCCCCATGAAAACGTAGCCAACCCTTGCCAGTACCATGAGCTAACCACCCCCAAGGGGAGGGCAGGCAGCAGGGAGGGACTAGTAACCACACCAACATATGCGCCCCTTTGTCCAAACCACATACAGCGCTTCTGGAGGCCGCTACTGCCTCTGCACTTAGCAAATCTCCCCAGCAGCCAGAGATGGGACGGGCTCTGAGTTACTCCAGAGAATCTTTCCCAGCTGTCTGGCTGGTGGGTCTCGCCCGCATGCTCAGGGTCTAACTGATCGCCAGATTTGGGGTCTGAGAAGTTTTCCCCACATCAGATTGGCAGAGACCCTGGGTGGTTTCACCTGCCTCTGCAGCCCAGGTCACTTGCTGGATTGAACTAGATCAGGAGGTCATTACATGGGGGGAGGAGGGGGTCATAGAATCTCAGGGTTGGAAGGGACCTCAGGAGGTATCTAGTCCAACCCCCTGCTCAAAGCAGGACCAAGCCCCAGAGAGTTTTTTTACCCCAGTTCCCTAAATGGTCCCCTCAAGGACTGAGCTCCCAACCCTGGGTTTAGCAGGTCAATGCTCAAACCACTGAGCTATCCCTCCACTCCAAACCCTACTTTGCATCCAGCATTTATAATGGTGTTAAATATGTTTAAAGGTGTTCTAAATTTATAAAGGGGGGGGGGGTCACACACAGAGGCTTGCTGGGTGAAAGGGGTCACCGGCACAAACGTTTGAGACCCGCCGAACTAGAGTAAATGGGGGATTCTCTGTCACTTGAAATCTTTAAATCACTACTTGAGAATGTCTGTGATTCAGCCAGAGGTTCGGGGTCTGTCTTAGGAGTGGGTGGGGGAGGTTCTGAGGGCTGCAACGTGCAGGTCAGACTAGACGATCATGAGGGTCTCTCCTAGCATGGAAGTCTCTGAGTCTGCCCTAAGGAAGCTGTTCCTCTAGCTGTAGAAATGCCTGCTTTTAGCCCTAGAGGTCGTGGGTTCTATCCCTGCAGCTGACCCATGAAGGGCTGTCCTGGCAGGTTAACGAGAGGGGCAAGAACAAAACTGGCACCGGGGCAAATCACATCACTAACCCTCAGTCGGCTGGTTTGGAGCAGCCGTCACCATCGCGCCCCAGTATTGAACCAGCGCCCACGTGGGGGCTGTCAGCACTGATGAGAGTCAAGGTGTGGTTGCCCATAAAGTCACAAAATTGCACTCAACACGGGATGCTATTCCTGAGGCAGCAAGTGCAGCACTCGCATGGCGAGGAGGGGGATGGTGGGTGTCTTTGGAGCATGAGAAGAAAGAACCGGCTGGGGGCTGATGCTCTGATTCAAACCAGCATCCTGTAATCTGAGTTCCAAGGGGTTCAGGACAGTCAAAGGCATCAGAGGGGTTTAGCTGCCCTTGGAATCCATCGGTATCTGGACACCCAACTCCCTTAGCA
Source organism: Chelonoidis abingdonii (assembly GCF_003597395.2). Lineage (NCBI taxonomy): Eukaryota > Metazoa > Chordata > Testudines > Testudinidae > Chelonoidis > Chelonoidis abingdonii. The sequence goes on along the minus strand of NC_133788.1, from coordinate 3,713,753 downwards.
GCTTGGGAAATCCTGACCTATGGCTCTGCTGAGCCCAATGGAGGCCCTGATCCTGCAATCGGATCTGCCTGGGCCGACGGCTGCACCCACATGGAGCTCTCTGAAATCAACAAGGCTCTGCCCTGTGGATTTCATTGCAGCCCTGGGGCCCAAGGCTGGCAAGAAGATCTTCACACGCACAGGCACACAGACTGCCCCCAAGCATAGGATGTGTTCAGCCCACGACTGACCCCGCTCCACCTCCTGGGGCCGGCTACCCTGCTCGGTGACAGGGCCGAGCGGATGGCCCCTTTGTGCCCCCGAGGAGCCACGTGCTTTAGCGAAAAAGGGGATTTTGCACCTTCAGTGAAGCAAGGGGAAGCAGGGATAAACCACCCTGCCAACGCTGGTCCTGAACTGGGCGCACCCGCCCGGCTCCCATCGCTCCCCCTCATCTGCGACTCCGGCACGTGAAAGAGAAGGTAACATGGAAAAGACCAAATGTCTGGAATGCGGTGACATTGTGGACATGGGCGGCCGGGCTGCATCTGCCCCAGACAGTGGAGATCAGATCTTTGATTTGGTTATGCAGGGCTAATGCAATTATGTCTGCAAAGTGATTCCCTGCTGCTTTCTGAGGGAACGGCTGATAATGGGGAACAGAGCCAGCGGAGACGTGCTAAAACTGGCCTTTGCCAGGAGGCCCGAAAGATGGAGACATTCGCTCAGCTTCCCTGGCTCCTTTGCAGTCACGCCGAGGACAGCATTCTATCACCCATTATTAGCAAAACACAAAACTAAATGAAACTCCAATGAGACGTGCTGTGCAGCGCTCCAGCTCCACAGAGGCAGGGCTTCTGTTTGTTAGCTCCTGAGAGCAATTTACACAAATCATTTAGAATAGAGAGAAGATGGGGAAAAAAGGACGTCTTTAAAAACACCTGATGTCTGGACTCTCATTAAATGGAATTAGCTGGCAAATGCGATAATCTCATTTCATGCTGCAAATGCAGCAGCGGAGGGAGGGGAGGGGAGGGAAATGATCAGGGAGCCGCGTTTGAATCATGCCCAAATGTCCTCTCGGCACTTCTAGGAGCTGGACCGTCGTTCTGGTACTTCTCCTGGCCCCAGGCCCATTGGCTTCTTTCCCTCCAGGGCTTCAGAGTGTCCCCTAAGTCAGCTGGTGCCAGGACAGGGTGGGCAGTGGCCGGCTGGCACAGAGGGAGCCAGGGATGCTGTAGCCAGAACCAGGCAGGGGCTCCCAGAGTTGCTGGGAGCCTGAGACAGAGCCGGGCAGTGCCCGGAGCCAGGTAGAGAGGCCACCCAGAGAACGGAGCAGGAGTGAGGAACAATTAGGGGGAGGGTGAAGCCAGGACGGGCTCTGCAGGGAGTCACCCCTGCTCCTCGGCCTCCCTCAATCTTCCCCCCAGCTCTCCCTTTGACCCTAGAGCTCCCCCCCAAGGCCCTCCACTCCAGCCCCTCTTTTTCTGGTCTACACTACAGAGTTAGGCTGCCGTAAGGCAGCTTATGGCAAACTCTCTCTGGAAGCACCTACGTTACAGCCGTGGCTCCCACTGACCTCACCCACCCACCCACCACATCGACTTCATAACTCCACCTCTGTGAGAGGCGCAGGGCTCAGGTCAATGTAGTTCTGGCAACGCTCACTCTGCCTGTCGGCTGTCAGCCCAGTGTAGGGCTCACAGCCCCCACCTCCCCAGGGCTGTTTCACAGCAAGGAACCAACATGGCTGCTAGTATTTCACTTCTTGGCTCTGGCTCTCAGATCTGGGGCTCAGGCTGTAAGTGCCCCACAATGCCTCACTTCAGTCGCACCACCTGAAGGAGGGTAGTGTGGACACCAACAGCCGACTTAATTGGTCAACCCAGTTCTGTAGCGTTGATGAGCCCAAGGATGCCAGGAGACCCCCATGCCCTTTGTGGAAAGCAGCAGAGCTCTGGCTGCGAAGCCAGTGACGCTCTCTGACCCCAGAGAGAAGCACACAGTAGCCTGGGGCTGAGCTGTGCCCATCACAGCCCTCAGCATCCAGAGAGCTCAATGCCACTTACAGAGGAAGGGGAGCATATGAACGCACTATTTCCCCCCACACCAGGTTGTCCGACCCCCACGCTACAATCCCAGTATGAGACAAGGGGAATCACAGGTCCAGAGAGAGATTTGTCCAATGCCACCCAGCACATCAATGACAGAGGCAAGAACAGAACCAAAATCCCCACTCCCAGGCTCTTTGCACTAAGCCACACTGCCTCCAAAGCCTCAGTATTCTCCTGTATAAGTCACCTGCCTGCTGGCAACGACACACAGCTGAGAAATCATAGAATCTTAGGGTTGGAAGGGACCTCAGGAGGTATCCAGTCCAACCTCCTGCTCAAAGCAGGGCCAATCCCCAGACAGATTTTTGCCCCAGTTCCCTAAATGGCCCCCTCAAGGATTGAGCTCACAACCCTGGGTTTAGCAGGCCAACGCCCAAACCACTGAGCTATCCCTCCCCTCAATGTCTGGAAGAGTAACAAATTCATCGATTCCAAGGCCAGAAGATGAATCACCCAGTCTGACTTCCTGTACAACACAGGGGGGGGCAACTGCCCCCCAGGACTGTCCACACCGGGAAACATCACCACTAATCCTCGGCCAATGCACAGCTAATTAGCAAGGTCAGATCCTGCTCCCACTGAGATCACGGCACAGCTCCTCCCAGGGTCAGGCCCTCAGTGCCTCACGTGGATGACAAGATCCCGTTGTCTGATAGCCAACACAAAAGCGTCCCAACGCAGGAGACAGGTGTGTGGAGCAGCGAGGTCTATCTCAGGACATGGCAGGGCAAGGGCAGTTTGATGGAGGGGTTCCTGCTCCAGCTGGGAACAGGCAGTGCTGGAAGATGGCCAGGACAGTGGGGGTCACTCACCCCATCAGGGCAATAGGCTCTGTTATCCTTGCCAATGCCCTTCGCAGAGCGAAAGTCAGGGAGCAAACGCTAACATCGCACGCACGGCCCTGGGTAAGGTGAGGGGCATGGGGGGAGGGACACAAAGAGAGGTAAGGGGGGCGCGGCGGGGGGGGGGTCTAGGGGACCAGGAGCTCGAAGCCACGGCCAGGGGGCGGGGGCGAGTGTGGAGCCGCAGCTGGGCCACAGTCAGGGGCCAAGGCCGGGGCCAGGCCAGTTGCCGTGGCCGGGGGCAGCACTAGAGCAGAGCTGGGAAGTGCTTCCTCCCTGCTCCCCATGGGGGCTGGCCCGGGGGCTGCCATGCCCCCCGAATGTTCCTCCAGCACGCCCCACACTTTGGGGATCTCTGATCTATGGGTTTTATCCTGCTGCCCATCACCAGACCGTCTGGACACATTCCTCTGGCCCCAGTGCACTCCCCAGTGGGCAGGCAGCCCTGCTGCCTCCTGAGCGTGGGGGTAAGGGAGAGGGATTTTACTAGTTCTGATCCAGCTCAGTTTGCACAGTCTGATCAACAGACTCATACTGTGCTCTGAGTCACACAAGCTTGCGGGAGACCCAACCAGCTGGCTTGAAAAGACTCTGGGTAAAACTCATCACACATAGCTTTGATCAGCCACTTGGCAAAGGAAGCAGAACAGCGCGTTTGCAAGATACGCCCCAGTCTGGGGGCAGGCGAAGGGCTGACATGTCCATCAGTGACACGTCTTGATACTGTAATAAGCCAGAACCTCAGATGGTGGGAATCAGTGCCAGCCCATTGACGTGCGGGAAGCGGAACGGATTCACAGCAGCTGGGGATCTGGCCTTAACAGACTTCTTACTTCGAGAGGCTTCCACTCTTCCTTTCATGGCAAACGCGACTTCTGCAGGGACAGCAGCGAGCTCAGCCTCTGCGCTGCATGCACAAGCTGGGACAACACCCCTCCTCCAGAGACCAGCGCTGGGACCTGCCACCCGCTCTGGCCTGGGCTCTGCCCGCGCTGCGCAAGACGCCACCGGGAGCATCCGCTCCCACTGTGCAGTGACGGAGCAGGGGCTCGGGGCTGACTCAGAGCAGCATGTGCCAGCTGCTGAGTCACCCACGCCACCTCTCCAATCACGCCCGGCATTCCCCGGAGGCCTCTCATCCGGCACAGAGCCAGCATGGCAGACAGGATTAGACGGGGCGGTGTGGGGTGGATGTTCAAAGCTGCAGAAATCCCTTTCCTTCCGATTAATGGCTGCTCCCAGCTCACCTGCACGCTCCTACGTTGACACGGTTGCTTTTGCTGCTGTGACCAAGTGGGACTGTTCTTAATGTTTCCTCTGAATACTGTGTGGGTGCCTCAGTTTCCCCTATGCATTTCTTAAGTCTTCAGTGTGCATAAACGGCCAACACTCTGTCTCCTGGCAACAAACGGCCAGGGTCCTCCCCCCTGCAAGGGGATGCAAAAGGTGAACAAAGAGATCGGGTGACCTCCTGGCCCGGGAAAGAGACAAAGGCCAGAAAGGAGAGGCTGGAGGGGGTTTCAGTTGGGAGCTGGCTGGGGATGTGTAGTGAGGGCAGACGGGATTGTCTGGCTTGCTGGGCCCCAGAATGGACCCTGCTGAGGGGTCCCGTTCTCTGCACCTACAAGCTCTGTTTTAGACCGTGTTCCTGTCATCTAATAAACCTCTGTTTTACTGGCTGGCTGAGAGTCACGTCTGACTGCAAAGTGGGGGTGCTGGACCCTGTGGTTTCCCCAGGATCCCGCCCTGGCGGACTCACTGTGGGAAGCGCACAGAGGGGCAGAGGATGCTGAATGCTCCAAGGAGAAACCCAGGAGGTGAAGTCATGTGAGCTTCTTGCCCTGAAGACAGTCTGCCCGAGGGAAAGTCCTGCCTGGCCTAGTGGGGAGCAGTTCCAGAGCATCGCCCGGGGACTCCGTGACAGCTGCCCAGCGGTGAGAGGAGCTCCGAGGTGAGGCCAGCATCACTAGCGAGCCAAGCCCAGCGTCGATGGGGTCGGGAAGTCCTAGTGCCAATGGCCCTACGCAGGCAACAGGGACCTGGTGCTAATGCCCCAACTGCCCGGATCTTAGCAAATCCCGCAGAGCCCTTGGGATGCTTGCACGACGGGCAGAGGAGAGTCTGATTTCAGACACGGTCCTCTCCTGGGGAAACCCGAGGAGTCATAAGAACATAGGACACAGGGCTGGAAGGTGCCTCAGGGGACATCAAGTTCAGCCCCGGCTGTCGCAGGCCACCCAGCCAGAAAACCAGATCCCCCCTCAGATCCTCTCTGCTGGGCTAGCACGAGCACGGCAGCTCATGCCAAGGGAGCCCCGGGCTTTTCAGCTTATGCAGGGTGAGACACAGACAGACGTCAGCAGCTCCCAGCGGCCCCCATCCCACTGTTCCCACCACTCCCCGCTCTGGGGTGTCACAGGCAGGACATGCAATGGGCCACGTGATCTGCAGCAGACCCCTGGGGGGCAAACCTTGGGCCAAATCCTGAGCGAGACTCAGGGCTAGCAACACCCCGTGACTGATGGGAGAGGTAGGGGCTCGGCAGCGTTCAGGATCAGGCCCATGCACAGCTGGGGATGAAGGCTCCCTAACGAACATGGTCCCTAGAAAACATCTGGGACATGTTCTTTCCCAGGCGTTGGGCTCCAGCTAGCCCCATGCCCACTCACTGCATCCCACCTCCCACCCCTGGAGTCCCAGGAGACATCCCCTGTCCCCAGCCAGGCTACCTGTGTCACAGCAGGCGAGCCACCCGCCCAGACGCTAACAAGGAACAAAGCCCAGACTCCTGCTGGGGAGGGGGGTTCCCTGGGGAAATAGCCACGAGGGACCGGTCCTCTTTCCCCCGGAGCAAGGCCCCGCTGCCTGCTTGGGGAAGAGCTTGTGAGGAGGTCTGGGGAGACTTCAGCACCCGGAACCATGATTCAATACTCAGCGGGCGTAAGAACAATTCCCAGAGACGGCGACGTGGTTAGATCCAGGAGGGAAGGGCTCAGCCCACCCGAGTTGGCTTAGCAGAGGCGAGACATTGTCTGCAGCTCAGCAAAGGTAGTTAGCACTAACCCAGCCATCAGGGCCAGCCCAAAAGCTCTCACACATAGCCCGGTGCCAGCGTGGCCATGCACCCTCCCCACCCAGCCTCTGGCACCAGTGCCCACTCAAACACAGACACACGCTCACACAGAGAGATAACACTAAAACCCACAGCCACACACACAGTCTGATGCCCAGGCACCTAAGCAGAGAGAGAACACAAACATCTCCAGAGAGACCCCACATGGAATAACACATCTTCCTCAACCCCCGAGAGCCGCCCGGGTGTCTGTGTTCCCACCGCCACGCCCAGGGAGCTGGGTCTGCTGCGAGATAAGCGCTTCTTACTCTTATACAAGAGCCTTAGAAATAACAGGAGTGAATAACCGGCACAGACACAGCTCGGGACACACGATCAGCCGCAGGAATGACGTCTCCCGGAGCCAACCAGTAACTGACTGCTTCTGGCTGTCAGACCTTCCCCACCTATGACTGACCTGCCCACACAGAGAGGGGTGTTTCACGTGGATGTCAGAGAGAGCCGACCCCAAACCCCATTCTGTCACCAGGAACAGTTTTCTCAAGCAGAGGAGAAAGTTCTTACCACTGTCGCCGTTACGCTGATGACGATCAGAATGACCTCCTTGTTCGCATCGTGCTGGGGGCTTACAACCTCAACAGGTCAAACAGGCGAGGAGAAAGAGCCACGAGAGGGAGAGCAACTTGCACTGTGGTCTCCTGACTTCCGGGCGAGCGCTCTGTCCACTAGGCCACGCTGCCTGAGACTTTCAAATGATGTCATCTGTGCTGATGCTGCCTAGCAGGACTCAGCAGGCCATGCTGGCTCCCCTCCTTGATGGCTAGTCTATTTAAGCTGGAGCCTGTCTGTGTGAGGAGCTCTGCATCAGTGCAACTCTCTCGTGAACAGGCACAACGCTGGTGTCAAATATGACTTATACCAGTGCCCCTGATCTTGGATCTAGGCCGAGTTCAAACGCACCAGAACGCTAGTGCATTGTCCACAACGGTGCAGCTCCATTCGTGCATCACAACCTGACACACACCAGGCACAACGTGACCTCAAAGAGGCTTTGCGGGAAGATCTGTCCATGACCATCCTCAGCCAGGCAGAACCAAGGGTTTAGGATTCCCTGACTCCTTCCTCCTTGTGCGACACCTGGGACCAGTGACACGACAGCTGAGGATCTGGCCCACAGTGAACAGCGTGGCATCGCCCCTGGGCAAACTGACTGATGCCAGTCATGGATGTGCCCAACCTTTCCCAAGCTGAATCTGTATTACCAAGTGCTGCTTAGAAAAAGGAGACAGGAGGGCACCATGGGGATCGCCCCACTGAGCAGGACGGCAGGTGGAGGGGAACGTGATCCATTAGGAGGCACTGCTCTCAACTTGCTCCGGCTCAGAGGGGAGGAGTTTGTGCCTATGTCCCTCAGCACAAGAGATTGGGCATCGCTCACGAGGAGCCGCCACCCTCACCAGAGCACAATCACCGCGTGCACCACAGGCTTGCATCTGTGAAGCACGGAGCACCCTCGGCTCCCACGGATCTCCACATTCCTGTCTCAGGGAGCAGAGAACCGGGGGTCAGCGTGGACAAGCAAGTGAACACAAGCTAATGAGATCGGGGGGGAGCTAACTATCCCTCGGTACAGCGCACTGGGAGACCAGTAGTGGAACAGTGCAGCCAATTCCAGTGTCTGCATCATACAAAGGAGGTTGATAAATTGGAAGGGGGACAGAGAATGATTCAAGAGCTGGAAAATAAAAAAAAAAGCCTTCCGGGGACAGACTGAGCACGCTTGATCTGATTAGCTTCTCCAACAGGAGTTCAAGAGGTGACCTGATTACAGGGTATCAGTATCTCGGGGGGGGGGGGGGGGGGGGAAATACTGGCTCCTAAAGGGCTCTTCAGTGGAGACAGGGAGAACAAGAACCCGGAGCTGGACATTAAAGCCAGACATATTCACTTTGAAATCAGGGCCAGGGGAATTCACAAACTCCCCAGGGAAGTGGCGGATTCGCTCTCTCGCTGTCTCCTGCGTGAGGCGTTTCCATAAGAGGCGATTTAGCCATACACAAGTTGTCGGGCTCAGTGCAGAGGGAACTGGGTGACAGGGGATGCCCTGGGCTATACAGGAGATCGGACTAGGTGACCTGATGGTCCCTTCTAATCGCAAACACAATGACCCAGCAGTGGTGGGAGGCGGACGTCACTCAGCCTCCTGCAGGATCGAGCCCTGGCTGAGTACTTCAACGATCATAGGTCCACAACCGACTGTACGATCCCGGCATTAGTACAGGCTGTCACTCCAGGGTCCTGCCCAGATCTGCCCCCAATGCTCTGAGATGGTGTCGGCATGCAGCTAGGAGGGCAGACCCGGCACACTGCAAGCAAATCTCTAGCCTCCAGCTTGCTCTGGTCTTATGGAGTGTAGCTAGAAAGCCAGAGCCCAGAGGATGGAGAATAAAGGTGTGTGGGAGTGAGGGTCTGATTCTAGACTCCTCCTGGAAGCCAGCAGCCCAGAGCAGCACCAGAGAGGAGGGGGAACGTCTTGCCATGTGTTATGCCCAGGGCAGCATAGCACAGCCCCTTGCTCCATACTGGTGTAGACGCACATCGCTCCCAAGACCCCAGGCTCTGGGGAACACAGTTCCTCCCCCAGGCAGGTAACATTCGTCTTTGCCGGTAGCATCTGAAGGAGAAAAGACTCCAAATAAATGAGTGAGTGATGGCTACCTGGCAGCCAGCCAGGGCTTTGCGTAAATCTTTAATTACCTGTAGTGTACAGGCAGCTAAATCTCCGTCACACTCAATGGAGCCCAGCCTGCCACCACCTTCGGCAGGTTAAAGAAAGGGCCTGAGAGTATGATCCCCGGGAGCTTTCACTTTGGGGGAGCGGGCGCCTGGAACGTGCCTGCCAATCGCAAGCAGCTGCCAACTCGGCTCCTTCTCCGCTTGCAGCTCCAGGGGCGAGGGAAGGTCGGAGCCGAGGGTCTGCGCGGCCTTTATTTGGTGAGTTTGTTTCCCAACCAGTATCCAAGGCAACACGGCGGCTCAGCCAGTTGGCACAAGGCTGGGGATTCTGCCGTTCCCGGGAATTTCACTCCGACCCAGCGGCCTTACCCAGCCGGGCCCATGGATGTAACTGGCAGCCCCCAGGGCAACCTAGGCCGTTCCCAGGCCCAGCACCACAAAGGTATTTAAATGTGGCTGCTAGAAGCCTAAACACCTTTGAGGATCTGGGCCTCGGAGCTTGGCAGGATCCAGCCCATGCTCAGGCACCGTTTTCGCCCCAGCGGTGAGCCAGAGCTTCCCTAGATTTCACCCTCACCACCATTAGCCGGGAAGGAGAAGATAAGAAGGTTTCCACTGCTAGTAAAGCAGAAGCAGCTGCTGCTGCCGTGCTGAACAGTTGGCTAGTCAGTTGCAGCGGGGAGGGAGGGTCCGGGGCTGGGTGAGGAACAGCTGAAGGCTCAGCGAGGACATCACTCCCACACATACACACCCGGAGCTCTCCAGACTCTCCTGCCACCTTTGCGCTGATGCCAGTCCCACAGCCACGCACACCAGCCCAGGGTCTGCTCTCTGCTGCCTGGGCACCGCCACCCTGGGAGAAACTCAGAGCGGAATCCAGGCTGGGACTTGGAAGGTTTCTGATCAAAGCCGCGAGCTAGAAATCCCAGGGCCGCGGGGGAAAGGCTGGGTCCCTTTGGGTGCCGGCGATGCGTGCAAGGGGCTGCAGGTGACTGCCGGTGAGTCTTCTTCTCATGGCTGGTCCGCAGAGAGGGAATGGCTACTCCTCTAGTCACGCGGGAGAGATCAGGTTGGGGCACGGAAAGCCTTGGAGTCAAACCCTGCTTACAGCTCATGGGATGGGAGGCTGCTCCTTATAGCTAAACAATGGATCATGTCTTCCTCCTTCTCTTTTTAAAACACTCACTGTCCCACTGTCAGCCACCACCCATGTGCCGCCACATGGCAGCCCCGCAAGCCGCCTGCTCCCTCAGTTTCCCCTCTTGGTTCCTCAACAACTCCAAATAGGGGTGTGCCCAATACTACTACTGTCTTCCTGGGGTCTGCTTTATTAGCATAAAATGAACTTAAATTCAAGTCTCTTCTGCCCCAGTCTCACACTGGGCACAGACCCTCCACCCTGAGAGTCTGGCTTCCTACTCTCCCAGCACTTCTCTCCCGGCCCCAGCTTTGCACACTGCTCCCCATGAGCATCTTCCATCTCTGCTGCCCTTTAGAGAGGAATCAGCTGATCCTCAGCTGTGCCTACTCAGGAACTAGGGTCCGTTGGCCCCAGGCCGCTAGAGGCAAGCCATCCTCTCACGCTGATCCTGAACAAGAGATCTCCTAGTCCAAAACTACCATAACCTGCCAGTGACGGTGCGACACAGCCCAGGTCTTCGCCTCTGGATCATTCAATACGTTTGGATCGTTTGGGTCACGTGCTGGCAGCGTTTAAGCTTAAGATGGCACTTTTATGAGGGTAGGATTTTGACTCCCTCCCCCGCGCCCCCCCCCCCCAGCAGCTGCTTTTCAGGAGCCTGTGGTCACTAGTTAGCCGGGGTTGATATTCTAACAATAAGCGGTTCCGATTACATTAGAGAGACTTTTTCCAGACAGACTTGACGCTTTCGCTGTACGGGGAGCCAGTGTGTGGGTGAGAGAGGGTGGGAATGGGACAGTCTCTAATAGCTTCCACATCTTTCCAATTTCATGCTGTATTGGTGATGTGATTACAGGAGATGAAATCAGGTTACACCATGTAAACAGTCAACATTTGATGTTCCCGGACTATTCATCTCTTCAGGTTTACTTGTGTACATACAGAATCGGCGATGCCCTTCTGTTCACCAGCCATTTAATCCTATTTCTGATGTCAAAGCCGTAATTTTAGAAGCAGAAAGGGAATTTAAAGAGAAGACACACGAACAGGACTACTGGTACTGACAGCAGCTGGCTTTGCTGTTCGACACTCGGCTGGAATTCAGGAGTGTTCCGCACGGATTCGGCCCATTGCAAACTCATTTTCTCCACGCTGCCTCCCTGCATTATGTGCCGGAGGAGCCGGGCAAGGAAGGGAATTAGCATTTTGTCACAATGCGGAGAAGAAAGGCTTTTCAAGGAGCACTCGGATTCAAAAAACCTCCCGCCCCTAGATCCCGGCGGGGCAGGGATGGATCCTTCAGTGGCCCCCGATGTGGAGCTGCCACGGCACGTTGTTGTGACAACCGAAAGCGAGAGCAACACCTCGCCGCCACCGCAGTCCAGCAGAGCCCAGATCAAGAGCCGTTCCCAGCGCTGGGAGCTGCAGCGAAGGCCAGGGCAAGTCAGAACCTGCACAGTGGAAATTCAAGAGGCTCCCAGCAGTGTCAGGTTCCTGGGAGGCAATCTGAGCCCAGCGCGGAGCGGACGGCTCCGCGGGGCCCAGCTGATGCAGAGAGAAGCAGGAAATAATGGATCCTTTCTGCTTCCAAGTCATACCCAGCGTCTCCTTTGTCCCCGGCCCCCTCGGAGAGCACGGTGAAAGGGAACAGGTGGGCATGCCCGGCACAGCAAAGAGGCACTGATGGGGCAGGAGAAGTGTCCGTGCCAGGGTGTCCCTCAGGATTATCGGGGCCATGGCTGAAATGCACCGCGCTCCACCCTCTCGAAGCAGCAGGATGGTGCCAGCACAATGGTATCATTATAACGATAATGACCATTTGTGCTTTGAACTCCCGGCATTTGCAGCTCTCCAAGCCCACTGCAAACAGTAATTAATAGAGGCCTCAGTCCCTTCCCTCCTCCAGGAAATATCACGACACCCATTTTACGCATGTGGCACCATGGTCAAAGTGCCGTCAGAAGCCCCACTCAAGCCAGCTTCCCTTCTCCCGGGACGAATCAGGCGATAAATGACTTGCCAAAAACAAATCAGCAGCAAAGCCCTTTTCAGTACTGATACGAACCCTGTAACTGAGCACCTCAGAATCTCTAAGTCAGTCTCCCAGCACCCCAGGGCAGTGCTATTCTTCCCATTGTGTAGCTGGGGAACCTGAGGCACAGAGGCCCCAAGTCACAGACGCCGCCTGGGGCAAAACAGGGAACTGAACGGAGGTCTCCCAAACCACACGCTAGCTCCCTAGCCATTGAGCCAGCCTCTCCTAGCTCCTCCACTCTAACCGCTAAACCCCACTGCCCCCTTCACCTCAAGAGGGGAGTGTCACAGGTATACACAGGCCGCAGGTGGCCAACTCCCACTGAATGCTGGTACTTTGCATCTTTGCAAATATCCCCACAACTGCTCCAGGAGACCCCTTTCTGCTTTTGGAGCGACATCAGGTATGGATGAGACAAGGCCAGGTGACAGTACAGGGCAAGCAAGGAGCTCTGAACCACTTTTTGTTTTACTCGCCAATTTCTTTTGGACGCCCTTCTTAGAAGCTTAAGAACCGCCTCAGCTATTGTTCCCCATCCAAGCCACCTCTCAACCCGGTTTCCAACATGCTTCTGAACGGTTTTCATTTCGTTCGCGTCCCAGAGCTCCTTCCACCCACCAGAGCTGGCAGCCCTTCACAGAGGCAGCTGACACCCTCAGACCAGCAATAAAGAATCATGGCCCGGGGTATATTTATACCACAGGATGGCTGCCCAGAACATGAATCATTTGTGTGCTGGTGTCCCAGCCTGGGTCTTTGCCACACACGGCCTCATGCACGCTAACCAGCGTGCCTTCCATTCATGGCTGGATTTATGAGAGCCCTGCTGACCTCGCTGGTCCATCCCCTTCCCATCCATCGGCTCCAGGCTGCTGGAATTTACAAGACACTTTTCCTCACTCCTCCCACTTAGGATGTGTCTCCACTTCGAGCGGGGTGTATCACTGCACGCCCAGCCGGCCTGGCTACAAACAGCAGGGTAGACAGTGAGAGACGACTCAGGCGAGCAGAGCAATGACCCACACACCTGAACCCCCCCGGGATATGCAGCCTACGTGGCTCTCTACACATTCAAGCTGTGCCTCTCAAGTCTACACGTTTGTTTTTAGCACTGTAGTGTCCCACTGCCGGAGACTTTCCTCCCTGCAGTAAGAGGCTCCAGCAGTGGGGAAAGGCCCCAGCAGTGAGGAGCTGCCAGAGCCTTTCCCCGGCGCGTGTGGCTTCCCATGTAGTGCCGGTACTCTGCATGCCGCAGTGAGTGTGGACATGACCTTAGAGAGCAGCATGCGTGTAGATTTCCGGAATCCCCTGAACAGAGTGGGGCAGGGAACAAAGAGGACTGGGGGGAAGGATAGCTCAGGGGTTTGAGCACTGGCCTGCTAAACCCAGGATTGTGAGTTCAGCCCTTGAGGGGGCCGCTTAGGGACCTAGGGCAAAAATCTGCCTGGGGATTTATCCTGCTTTGAGCAGGGGGTTGGACTAGATACCTCCTGAGGTCCCTTCCAACCCTGAGATTCTATAAACATAGGAATGACCACAGAGGGGAAGACTTCATGTGGCCAGGGTTTATTTTTGTAGGGTTGTTTTACTTGGTTGCACAGCAAACCTTGTTTGAGGGTGGACGAGGAGGGGATAATCTCATGATGCAGAAGTGCGGGAGAACATGGCAGCTATAAGGTAGGTACAATGTGGGACTGGCTGCCTTTAACACTCTCCCCAGATTTCGTCTATTTCCACGACTGACACACCAGATTCAGTCACCCTCTTTTCCCTCAGGCTGGGCGCTGGCTTTGCAACGGGAAAGCACAGCCTGGCCGGACAAATTTGTGAGGATGAGGCCAAGCTGTGCATGCAAAACAGGCAGCTGCGGCACAACGGCCCAACCCTTCACACTGCACACACATATCCCATCTGCCTTTGTGCAGGTGAGGTCGTGTGACTCGTACCTAAACGGCAGCTATTTCTCCCCCACCCCTACATTTTGGTTCAGCAGTAGCTGCTTTTTAAAAAGCAACAGGGTATTGTCACCTAGGAAAATACTGGGCCAGCTCTTCAGCAGGGGTAAATCAGAGCCGCTTCAAAAGAGTCAGGCTGATTTACCCCAGCCAGGGATCTGGCCCATTCTCTCCAATGGAGCGATGCTGATTTACATCAACTGGGATCTGGCTTGTTGTATCTAAATCTCCCCTACCGTGGCCTTTGAAAGCAAGCGCCCTCCCTGATCAGTTTGTAGGTGGTCAACTTTTTTCGCTTTCCTTGCTGCTGCTTGCCCTGTCCCTTGGTTTCCAGCTGATCACTGCGATGGAGGCAGGATCCTTGGCACAGATTCCAAGGCCAGATGGGACCACGGTGATCATCTAAGTCTTCCCTCCTGTACCGCAAAAGCCAGAGAATGCCCCACAAATAACTCCTAGGGCAGGTCTTTTAGTAAAACATCCCCGGAGCCCCCACTATGACCCTTGGTAAATGGCTCCAGTGCTTAACACCTCTGACCGTTCAAACTTACACCTTATTTCCTGCTGGAATTCCTTCAGCTTCCAGCTAGACAAACTCAGGGTACGTCTACACTGCACGATTATTTCGAATTAGCTTAAACCGATATTACAAAACAGATCTAATAAAATCGGTTTAGCGCGTCCACAGTGGGATCCCGAAATCGATTGTTTGCGTCCATGGTCCAAAGCTACCATCGATTTCAGGAGCGGTGCACTGTGGGTAGCTGTTCCTCAGCTATCCCATAGTTCCCACTTCCGTGTTGAGAGCACAGTGCCTGATGGGGCAGAAAACACTGCCCCGGGTGGTGCTGGGTACAGCCTCACCCCTCCCTTTGTGAAGGCAGCAGACAACCCTTTGGCGCCTTTTTCGCGGAGTGCATTGAGCAAACGCCATAGCACAGCAATCTTTCCCTTTTTTTTTTCACGTGGTGGTGGGGGGAAATAAACTGAGGAGCTGTTCCCTGAACCACGCCAGACACTGTGTTTGAACCTACAGACATTGGGAGCTCAGCCAAGAATGCAAATAATTTTAAGAGACTGCTGTGGACTGTGGGATAGCTGGAGTCCTCAGTACCCCCTCCCTCCCTTCATGAGCGTCCATTTGAGTCTCTGGCTTCCCGTTACGCTTGTCACGCAGCGCTGTGTATCCTGGAGTTTTTTATTCAAACGCTTTGGCATTTCGTGTTCTGTAACGGAGCTGGATACAACAGATTTGTCTCCCCATACAGCGATCAGACCTAGTATCTCCCGTACGGTCTATGCTGGAGCTCTTTTTCGATTTCAAACTGCATCGCCAGCCGTGCTGATCAGAGCTCCACGCTGGGCAAGCAGGAAATGTAATTCAAAAGTTCGCGGGGCTTTTCCTGTTTACCTGCCCGCTGCATCCGAGTTCAGATTGCTGTCCAGAGCGGTCAGTGCTGCACTCTGGGATGCCGCCCGGAGGCCAATAACGTCGATTTCCGTCCACATGAACCCTAATCCGAGTTATCACTATCGAATTTAGCGCTACTCCTCTCGTTTGGGAGGAGTTCCGAAATCGATTTAAGGAGCCGTTTAACTCGATATTAAAGACGATGTCGTGTGAACGGATACAGCGTTAAATCGGTATATCGGCCATTAAACCGATTTAAAGTCGCAGTGTAGACCTGGCCTCAGAACGGCCTCTGCCCATCGCCAGCTCCAGCCCCTCTGAGCTGCCATGAGCCGAGAAGAATGACAGGGCACCGATACAGCCGGCCATTGGGAGCGACGCACCGGTGCTTCTGAGTCAGACCCGGACAAGCATCCCTTGCAGGGGCACAGCTCCGAGGAAGCATGCACCAGTATGGATTCTAAGACTAATGTGAACTAGCTGCAGTGCTGCTTCTCACAGGAGTACAGATGGCCACGGACTGAAACGTCCCCAAAGCCGGGCTTGCAACTTTGCCGAGGACGTGAGAGAGCTGCCCGAGAGGAACAGGGCCCGGCAGCCTGTCTGCAGAGCAGCCAGCGAGCAGTTTATTTGTCACAAGAATGGAGATGGGGGGATTGATGCCATAATGACAAGTCTGTCTGGAAAACGATGTACTGAATCCCAGCTCCCAGCTGAGCAGAAAACTCCACTCTGGGGAGGCTGTGAGAGTCGGGGGCTTTCTGATGGAGCCTTTCCCTACAAGGGCAGATGCAGCCCAGCTCAGTAGCAATGAACCAAAGCTATTACCACCTGGTGGGCCATGTGAACATGGCGATTGAGGGATCGCAAGGGGCCATCTAGCCCTGTAGCCTGCCTCTAACAGTGGGCTGCAGCAGATGTGGCAGAGGAAGATGTGAGAACCCCGCAGGAGGCAGTGATGGGGTAACCTATCCCCAGGGCAGTTTCCTCCTGACCACCAGTTGTTAGAGGTCAGCTCATGCCCTGAAGCATGAGGGTTTTGATCCCTCCCTGAGCTCATTTATTGTGTATTTATTTATCCTTGTAACTCTGGATATTCTCGTTCTCCAAAGGAACGGCCGCTCCCTTCCAGGAGACGAAGTGAGTGGGGGGCCAGGTGTGTCTCAGTCCAGTGAACGAACTAGTATCCTCACCACAAGCAGCATGATCTAAATGCCCCTTCGCTGGGTGTCTCAGCAGATGGACTAAATCCTGGAAGGGCCATGGAGACGCAGCATCCATCTCAGCCCCTGAGCACTAGTGCATTAGGAGATCACCATGCAGTGCAGATGTCCCCTGAGAGGGCTCAGAGTGCAGGGAGCGTAGCCAGGGCAATTCTGGGAAATCCCCATTTTGCTGCTGCATGTTCACAGCCAGGACCACCCAAAGAGAAGAGAAGCAGAGTCCAAGAGAGCTGGGTCCTAGCCCGTGTGGGCTGAGCGGACAGGGACTCCGCTCCTGCATGGGCCCCAAATGGAAGTGCCAGTCAGCTTGGGGCACCAGGGCATGAGCTTAGCATCTAGGTGCCTGGCAGGGGTCCTCTCCTCTCCTCGGGGACCACAGCATCGAAACCCCCCAACATAGCTGGAGCCAAGTTTCCCCTGCAGCAGTGACTCCTGGCTCAACAACGGGGTGGCCAACGAAGGACCCAGCGCCAGGCCCCAGCTCCGCCCTCCCACTTGCCCTGAGCAGCAGCCCCCCAGCACCTCAGGGGCACAGCAGCAGCATCTCGACCTCGTGACACAAGTGGCCTCACAGACTCCATCTGATCCCAGCCCGTCCCCCTTCCCTGGGTCTGCTGCTGACTCCTCTAGCAGGAGAGGGGACCACAGTGCTCAGTTACACGCTTTGCCCTCAGCGGCCTCTGTGCATCCCCAGTGCCGAGCGCGGGCTGCGGCCCTCGAGGGCAGCTGTGTGAGGGGGGGGCGGCTCAGGAGCCCCCCAGAGCACCCCCTGCAGCACGGAGCCAGCACCCGCCAGGCCTGCGCCCCAGCACTGGCTGCAGGGGACCTCATCCTCTCCCTCTTTGGGGTGACGGGGCTGCGCCCTGCTTCTACGGCTCAAGACTGTGCATTCTCAGCCCCCACTCCTGAGTTCTCGGCACCCTCCCCTTCTGCACCTGCAAGGAGGCAGGCACAACATCTGGGCCTGATCCAGCAGCCATTAGGCGAGACATCAGCGGGGCTGCAGGATCAGGCCCATCCTTAATGAGATTGCAGGATCAAACCAGTGCTTAATGAGATTCCATATATCTAGATACAGACACGCACAAGTCCTCACCTTCTTCCACCAAGCAATAGCCTATATCCCCCCCCCACACACACACACACTCCCCAGCACTCAACACCTCAAACCGTTTCCACCAGGGCTGCTGCTTCTCCTCCCCGCAGCGTCCCACCAACACCACACTTCCTTTGCAGCGGCTGCCAGCAGGCTGCGCAGTCCCCTGGGCATCCTGATGGCATCCCCACTGCAGAACCCCGCGTCTCACAACACTTCTGCTCTCTGAAGCCTCCCTGGGACCCAGCCGGTCCCAGACGGGGCTGTGGCTAGCTCAGCACGTGTTCTACCAGGGAGTTAAGTTACCGAGATAAAGGGCCACAGCGACGCTGCAGGAGCCGGAAACAACGTTTCTGCAGGAAGGGGCATTCGAGAGCCAGGCCAAGCCGCCAGCCCCACACCCAACCTCTGTCCGATCGAGCCCCACTCCAACAGCAGACAGGTGGGCAGGAGAACTCCCTCCCCAGCACTCCCTGTCTCGATAACGTTTGCAGAGCTGTCCCAGGGAGAGCAGAAGCGCCCCACTCCACAGAGACAGGCGCCACGGTCAGACAGCGCCGTTCCTGGCCCCGCATCGGCACAGCAAGCGCGTTCGCCGAGTGCTCTCTAAACCCGAGCGTGAGCTCGGGCTTGGGGATAGATGAAGGGCAGTCAGGAGGCTGGGGTTCTATTCCTCGGTTTCCCCATCTGTAGAACCTGCTTCGTAGCATAGGCAGCAGACCCTATGGGTAACATTGATCAGCTGGTCACAGCCAGACAGACCCACCAGGACTGCCTGTGTCCAGCAGGGAATCCTTAGCTTAGTTCATCACAGGCCCAGGACTCCCCCTGGCCGACTTCTAAAACGGGAGTCACACCGACCCTCCTGCGAGGCTCAAAGAGACCTAAAACTCCCCAGCTGAATCCTCTGCTGGTGTAAACTCTTGTCACTCCATTGACTTCAGCGGAGATACCGACTCCACCACCTGAGGATCTGGCCCCTTATGTTGCCTGTGAACAAACTTCTCTGCCCCTGTTACTACTGTCTCCTCTTCAGTATTAAAATCCCCATTCTAATCTCTGGCAACGCATTTCCTTCTGCGTCTCTCTCTCCTCTCGGGCCATGAAATCCACTTTCATGGCTGCGTTAGTCGCTCTCAGGTTGCGGGTCCAGGCTGCAGAGGCTGGTTGGTTTATGCAGAAAACAGCTGCTTATGCTGGCGTTTGGGGTCGTTTTCATACATTGCTGCGGCTCTCGGGATTGACACAAGCATGGTTCCTGCCCCACCCCTTCAGCTGGGCACTGCCTGGAAGTTATTGTTTGTATTGGTTCTATTTCGGTGGGGCATAGGGGCCACAAACGAGACCAGGGCCCCCTGGTGCTAGGCGCTGTCCCAACACATGATGAGAGACTGGCCATGCCCCAGAGGGCCTACAGTCTGCACAGACAAAAAGTGGGGGGGGAAACAGAGGCACGGAGAAATGCAGTGACTTGTCCAAAGCTAAAGAGCAGGTCAGGAATAGAACCCAGGTGTCCTGACGCCCAGGCCTGTGCCCTCAACCTAACCTATGCTGCCATCCTGAGGTCAGCACTTCCTCCAAACGGTGCCCTGGGCTCGGAACCAAACACAGGGCACACTCCTTTCGGCTTCTTTCTGATGAATAAAGGGTACGTGCTGTTAAAGCCCCATGGGGTCTGATTTGCTTTTTACGTTAGAAATGCAGCTCTTGTTTTCGCGGCTGGCTCTAGGGGTGACTAGTGGGTTGACGAGGTCGAGTTATTACTTAACGTTGCTCTCGTGGTAGTTCTGAAAGACGACAATCAGCTGGGCCCTACTTTTGCTGGGACTGCACAGACATATCTCAAGTGTCGCTCCCGTGCTCCTCTGTTCCGTGCAGGTTGTTATACCATGTTCACTGCCACAGTATCACAGCACCTTCCAGCGGTGCATTATGCTACACGACTAACGCCCATCACGTACTTGTTCCCTTGTCTCCAAAGGGTGAGACGTGTGCACGATGGAGTGGGTTTTTTAATAACACACACACACACGTTGCTGTGTGTGTGTATCAGAGAAGGCGCTGTAAAGAAATGCCTTGCATTTGGAGCGGGCGGTGGGGCAGAGTTCATTCCAGTCTGGGACCAGCCCCTCAGAAAGCTCCGTCTCCTGCACAGATGTGGGTTCTCTTGTGAAAACAGCGAAGAGGTCTTGTGGCACCTTAGAGACTAACATTTATTTGAGCATAAGCTTTCATGGGCTAGAACCCACTTCATCAGATGCATGGAGTGGAAAATACAGGAGCAGGTATAAATACATGGCACCTGAAAAGATGGTAGTTGCCTTACCAAGTGGGAGGTCAGTCTAATGAAGTCATCTGATGAAGTGGGTTTTAGCCCACGAAAGCTCATGCCCAAAAACATTTGTTAGTCTCTAGGGTGCCACAAGGACTCCTCGTTGTTTTTGCTGATATAGACTAACACGGCTACGTCTCGGAAACCTGTCTCTTGTACTGTGCCAGAGAAGCAAAACTATCACCCACAGTCTGTGCCCCAGACAGCTTACAGTCCAAACAGGGTGACAGAGAAGTATACTAAGACGTGCACAGTATGCTCAGTGTGATCACAGATTTGCACAGCTTTCTCACAAGTACCAAGGAAATGAAACCTGAGTGATCAAGGGAGGAAGGAAAGGGGTTTTGGTCAAGCTGTTTGAAACAGGTGCATGGGGAGGGGGTGGGCACTCATTTCATTCAAATGCCAAATACACAGTAGGGAGAAAAGCTCTCTTTGCTAAATATTCAGTGTTCCTGCTCCTTTGGTTCGAGGAGTTAGAAAACTCCCTCTGGAGCAAACCAACAGAAACAGGGAAGCTAAGACTGGGTATGTCTAAAGTGAAAAACAAGAAAGAAACAATTTAAAAAAAAAAGCCTTTTCATGATTTCTTTATCCACCATAAAGAAGAGGGGGGAAAAAGAGCTCAAATCCAATTGTTTAGCATGTCACCTTTAATGAGTGGAGGTGAACTTTGTTGAGCTTCTAGGAACAGAGTGATGCACTGTATGATTATAGATGTGTCACTGTATGTGTGTATGTGTTAGTGCACATTTGCTTACTCACTTATATCCACGCACATTTCAGACGAGAGGGGAGGGGAAGGCAAAGCCGCCTCGGAAAGGTGAGTGGCACCTGATATGGATTTTATTTGTGTGAACGGTTTGGGTGGCCGGCGCTCTCTTCCTTTCAGGCAGCATTTGCTAAATTAATGAGATGTCTCGGAGATGAATCACCGTGCAGCCTGGTGGCAGTACCTGCGTTGCTGGCTGGCTTTGAACATTACTAGCACTCCTTTCACAGGAGTTTTACCTTCTAATATATCAGGGCTCAATAGAGAGAGAAGAACATTACTGTTCTGAGAACTCGACCGTGGACAGATCAGCTTTGCATGCTTGTCAGGGAGGGGAACGCACGCACACACTCAGGAGAACATCGTTCCTGCCGAGGAAATCAAGGAAATTCATAAGGAACAAACCCACTGCTCTGATGTGCACTTTATCTTTAAAAGCGCCTACTTGTTGCTAGGATGCAAAAATGAACTCAGTGGCAAGCAACAATTCAGTCCAGAGTTTAAACCTGCATTAGGATTCAAGGCTCTCGGGACAAAATCATCGCCTGGCGTATTTCGAATGCATGGCTTCGCATTCCTGTGATCTTCTCCTTCCCTTAAATGCTTCCCCACCCGGCCTTCTCATAGCTGGCTTGGCAGAGCAGAGAAAGGCAGGGTTTTCCTGCGTCCAGGATAACAGCCTAGGCAAATTAAAATGAGCATGGGGGTGGGGAGGAAGAGATGAAAGGCACTTCCCTGTTGGTACCCGAAGCGGGATCTCTGCAGCAGAGCAATTGCTCCAGCCCAGCCCTGTTCCCCCACCTGGCTGAGAATTACTCTGCAGTGCACGGCCCCAGGACGGGAAGCAGCCTGGGCCAGCGCCAGTCAGGAATTTCTGCCGCTCTCACACAAAGGGGAACGTCAGCGACGGCAGCCTGAGGAGGCCTCTCCCTGGCACTGCCAAGCTGTCGGCTGAGCCAGGGGGGTTAACAGAGGCAGCGAGGGCAGGCTCTGAGCCTTATGGACAGGAAGCTCTTCGGCTAGCCAAGCGGCCCCTGAGGGAGGCGGGGGAGAGTCTGGGGTGCCCCTGCTGTACCAGGACCAGCTGTCGCAGTGGAGGGAAAACGCTCCCACAGGCAGCGCAGCCCCTCTGGAGTGGGCTACATCTGCACAGCAGAGATCTGCTTTCCGCTGCCCCCACGGCCTGGGCTGGTACACGCACCTTTGCCCCAGGAACCATGGGGGGCTCCTGTCCTACTCACAAGACCACGTCTCAAGGAGGTTCCTGCGACTTCCCTGCCTGGCATCCGTATGCACAATGGCAGGGGTGGCACCAGCTCTGCACCAGCGCCCCGAGGCCTGTACCAGGCAAAGTCTCCACTGCACCGCGCATGGCACACGCCAAAAGTCAGGGATGGCACCACCATCACCCCCCCAGTACCTGCCTTCAGCTGGGCTCTCTGGGCTCCGAGAGGCGTGTGTGCAGGGCACTGCTCACTGCAGCGCTGCACATGAATGCAGGAAAACTAACGTGGCAGCAATGCCGCCCCCAGGGCCAAATCCTGGCTCCCCTCAAGTCAACAGGATTTTTGCCATTGGCTTAATAGAGGAGGGATTTCCTAGGGCTCAGCAGCACCCACAGGTGAGGCTGGATGTTCTGCCCTCCAGAGCGGTGCCTAAGGAACGAGGAGCAGTGGCAGAGCCGTGGCCCTGGCAGGCACAGTGAAAGCCGGGAGGGAGGTGGGAGTGGGATCTCTGTTTCTCACATGCTCCCTGCCTTGCTGGCCATGCCATTCCCCTCCCTCGCCGTTGACAACCCCTAAGGCTCTGGCCTTCATCCCCTCCTCTCCATTTTCCCCCTCTCTGCCACCTCGCCAGCTTCCGAGGGGTGAGATCCCAGGAAGCGTAAAACACCAGACCTAAATAGAGCTGCACTGGTTTCCACCTGCTGGGATCTGGTCCCCGCTTCCAAATACGCCCCCCTGGGAGCAGCAGACCCCACCGCATGAGCTAACGGAGCAGGCCCTGCAGCTGGAGGCTGCACCAGACCCGTGTCCTCCAGGCAGCTGGCACAGGGATGCCAGGCCACGGGGCGGGATTGCCGGGGGATTGTCCCAAGCGTGGCTCCTGCAATGGAGACCGTACGTTCCTGGGTGCAGGAGGCCACGAAACAGCGTGACAGAGAGTGGTGTGGGGAGACCCCAGGAGCCAGGACATGGGTGGGCACCAGTTCCACAGACTTTAATGGAGCTGGAGCTTAGCAGCTAGTGACCGAGCGACAGGCCCAACGCAGGCTGGTTATTTTCTCTCCCTCCCTGGGCAGCCGCTGCAGAAGAGGGGCAAGCTGTGGGGATCTGTGCAGTGTTTATTCCTTTGTGCTGTGTCACCCCAGGCAGAACCAGTGTCCCTTTCGTAATCAGCCCCATGCACAAAGGCGGGGGGAAGGGAAGCAAGGATAGAGACAAATAGCTGCCGAGGGTTCTGGTGGGATTTCCTCCCCGTCCCACCCCCTGGATCTGCGCAACCCCTAGACCAGCCGCCCCGATCCCAAGGGCTGAGAACAGCTGTTTGCAAACATGGGGCCGGCCGTGACAGTTGCTGTCTGAGAGCCAGAGGTAAGAGAAAATGCACTCTTCCCTCTGTCTATCCATCCACCCACCCACCCATCGTATTCCTCCCATCCAGCTATCCATCCATCCATCCATCTGTCCATCCAACTCTTATCTACCCATCTATTGCACGCTCCCTAATCTAGCTCCCAACCCATCCATTGTACGATCTACCCCGCTACCTGCCCAGCCCATCGCAGAGGGATACAGGCTCTGCCTCCCTGTCCTTGCTGGTGCTCTGTCGTGAGCAGAGCTGCCTCTTCATCTGTCCCCCACTCGGCTGGGGCAGGAACGGGAGCCAAGCGAGAGAAGGGCTCTAAACCTTGGACTGCTCATGCCATTTCAGGGCTGCGCTCTCCCACAGGAACTGCGGGGCTGACGGGAACGGGATGGTTGAGTTTGAGGGAAGCTTGTTCTGGGGCCCCAGCAGGAAGCGATGGTGAACCTCAGCCGTCCTCCCCGGTGCATGGCGACTCCTTTCCCGTCCCACAGTGGGGCCATCTTGCCTGCCTACACTGCGAGCCCTGCAGGGCAGGGCCTGTCTCTCGCTGGGCTCGAGCGATGCCTGGTAACACGACACATGTTAAGGTGAATGGGCCGGCCTGGTGATGGGGAGAACCAGGAGTAACCCCCCTGCAGCCCACAGGGTCATGTCAGCGTGAGTGGCCCAATCTCGCGGTGCCATCTGCCGCCCACGAGCGAGCGCTGACTCATGCGGTGCCATCAGGCCTTCTGCCCAGCTGTTCGGTAACAGTGTAAGAGGAGCCCATCGCCCTGCTGAACCCAGGCAATGCTTCCATCCCCCCAGCCATTCCCAGACCGGCCCCCATCACATTTGCAAAAGGGCTGGCTGTGCCACCGCCTGTCTGGTGGGTACATCCGGCTCTCTGCAGGGCAAGCGCCCCCCTGTCTGGGCGGGAGTGCTTCATGGGTGGAATCGGCTGCTCTAAGTGCAAAGGGACATGGACAAGCGACAAGACGCCG
This sequence comes from Chelonoidis abingdonii, assembly GCF_003597395.2. Taxonomy (NCBI): domain Eukaryota; kingdom Metazoa; phylum Chordata; order Testudines; family Testudinidae; genus Chelonoidis; species Chelonoidis abingdonii. The sequence continues at coordinate 3,689,472 of NC_133788.1, read as the reverse complement.
CGATGCAGCGGGCACCTGGCGAGTCGCAGGTAGTGAGCACCTACCCCCTGCCAGAGAGCAGAGAACAGCAAAGGGGACATGGAAAGAGGATGCCTGTCCCGTTAATGACAAAACCCAGCCTGCCTCTGTCCGACCATTAGCGTCTCAGTGGCTGGGCAAAGGACGGGAGCGCTGTCTGCTCACATGCGCTGGCAGTGAGGCCACACCAAAGCCATCCTGGGCTTTGGAGTTCTAATTAGCGCACGGCCGGCGCCTCCTGTACACGGCTGCTCAGCTCCATCGCCATGTTTGTGATGTGCACAGCCTCATCGCCCGAGAGCCAGCACATCCTGCAGAGAAGCTGCTGCTGTGGATAGTACACTATTTATTGGCAATAGAAAAGGAGGCCCAGGAGCCGGCTCTACCGGCCGGCAGGGGATTTCATGCAGGCCACAAGGCTCAGTAATGACAGCCGGCTAAAGCCTGCACAAGCTCCAGGAGAACCTCCATTCACAGGAAGAGGTTTGCTGCTGCGCTGGCTTTACGGTGTCTGTCTAGACTGGCTTTGTTTCCAAACTGAGGGCTGCAGCCTCAGCTGGCACAAATCAGCTGAGCCCCATTGGCCCAGTCCCGTTTCTCGTGGCTGAAGACGGAGAAAAATGCAGGTTTGGGGCTATCTGTGGCTCCCCACGCACGGCTCCCACACACACACACACAGCCAACACTGGGTCAGGTGTGCACCCGTTAGATCCCTAGTGCACTTAGAGGGGAATCGGTGCCTCCCGGGGGGCCCTGAATCCACACTCCTAGCTCCATGACTGGAACTAGCTGGCCTACAGAGAGCGCACGCCCCCAGGCCTCGGCAGGGTTCAAACAGGCTGGGACGGAGGAATTCCAAGCTGCAGGGAGCGAGGAGGGCCCCAGCTTTTCTCAGCGGTGCTCTGAGTGAGAAACCCACCTTGGCTTGTTCAGGAACTTGAGCCTAGTTCTTGCGTTGTCACGACAGCCGCTCGCTGCCTGGACCAGGTTGCTGCAGGCCAGGATGGGACATGAGCATATCACAGTCTGACTCGCCCTCACACCTGTTCAGTAGCCATACCGGCTAGTGCGACCCGCTCGTCCGCTGGACGTGTACAAGCACCTTCACAGTGAACGTGAGAAAGAAGCAGGAGGCCCCGGCACCCCAAAAGTCACATGCTTTGCCACCGCAATCCCCATGTCCTGGCCGAATGACAGGCTGGAAGACGCAATGCGGCACCCCCACACCCCGCACTGCTTAATGACACGTTTCACTGTGGGGCTGGCTGCGACGCCCAGACAAAAAATAAATCGTGCGCTGTGTCGTCCTAACGAGCTGTGTCTGCCCAGGAAGGTGTGGGCTGGAAAGCAGAGCACTCTGCTGCTGCAGGGGAACCCGCCTCACTCCTCCCTCCTGGAGAGCTCGTCCCCACCCCGGCACTGCCAGCCTCATTGCTAATGGGTCCTGCAGGCTGGCGGGGGGCCATGTTCCATATGAACGGCCAGGCTGGGTCAGACCAAAGGTCCGTCTAGCCCAGTGTCCTGTCTTCCGACAGTGGCCAATGCCAGGTGCCCCAGAGGGAATGAAGAGAATAGGGCCATTTACTGAGTGATCCATCCGGCGTACAGGCCCAGCTTCTGGCAGTCAGAGACGTCTCTGGACACCCAGAGCAGGAGGCTGCATCTCTCACCATTTGGCTAATAGCCATTGATAGACTTGTCCTCTGGGAATTTATCTAGTTCTTTTTTTAACCCTGTTATAGTCTTGGCCATCACAACATCCTCTGGCAAGGAGTTCCACAGGTTGACTGTGCGTTGTGTGAAGAAATACTTCCTTTCGTTTGTTTTATACCTGCTGCCTGTTAATTTCATTGGGTGACCCCTAGTTCCTGTTATGTGAAGGGGTAAATAACACTTCCTTACTCACTTTCTCCACACTATTTGTGATTTTATAAACCTCTGCCATACTCTCTCCATCGTCTCTTTTCCAAGCTGAACAGTCCCAGGCTTTTTAATCTCTCCTCATAAAGAAGCTGTTCCAGACCCTTCAACATTTCTGTTGCCCTTCTCTCTACCTTTTCCAGTTTATAACTATATCTTTTTTGAGATGGGGCAACCGGAACTACACCCAGTATTGAAGGTGTGGGCGTACCATGGATTTATAGAAGGCATTAGGATATTTTCTGTCCTATTAACTATCTCAATTCTAATGTTAGCAAGTAACATTGTTCGCGTTTTTGACTAACACGCCACACTGAGTGGATGTTTTCAGAGAACTACCCACAACGACTCCCAGATCTCTCTCTCGAGTGGTAACAGCTAATTTAGACCCCAGCACTTGACACGTATAGTTGGGATTGTGTTTTTCAATGTGCATTACTTTGCACTTATCAACACTGAATTTCATTTGCCATTTTGTCACCCAGTTGGATGAGATCCCTTTATAACTCTTCAGTCAGCTTTGGACTTAACTATCTTGAGTAATTTTTTGGGCTGTCAAATGACTAAAAAATAATCACAATTAAATTTTTAAAATAGTCATGATTAATTGCATGGCTAAACAATAACAAAATATCCATTTAAATTCAGCATGGAAGCATGTCCTCTGGAATGGTGGTCAAAGCATGAAGGGGCATGTGACTGTTAAGCAGATCTAGCATGTAAATACCTTGCAATGCTGGCTACAGCAGTGCCTGTTGTCACTTTCAGGTGACTTTATAAATAAGAAGTGGGCAGCATTATCTCCTGTAAATGTCAACAAACTTGTTTGTCTGAGTGATTGGCTGAACAAGAAGCAGGACTGAGTGGACTGGCAGGCTTTAAAGTTTTACATTGTTTTGTTTTTGAATACAGTTCTGTAAAAAAGATTCTACATTTCTAAATTGTACTTTCACAATAAAGAGATTGCACTGCAGTACTTGTATGAGGTAAATTGAAAAACACTATTTTGTTTATCTTTTTCACAGTGCAAATATTTGTAATAAGAAATAAATATAAAGTGAGCAGTGTACACTTTGTATGCTGTGTTGTAATTGAAATCAATATTTGGAAATGTAGAAAATCATCCAAAATATTTATCATACATTTAAATTGGTTTTTACTACTGTTTAACAGTGCAATTAAAACTGTGATTAAATTGTGACTTTTTTTAATTTAATTAATTTGTTGTGTGTTAATCGTTTGAGTTAACTGCAATTAATTGACAGTCCTTGTAATTTTGTATTCGCTGCAAATTTTGCCACCTCACTGTTTACCCCTTTTTCCAAATCATTTATGAATGTGTTGAATAGGACTGGTCCCAACACAGATCCCTGGGGTACACCAATATTTACCACTCTCCATTCTGAAACCTGACCATTTATTCCTACCCTTTGCTTCCTGTCTTTTAACCTGTTACCGATCCATGAGAGGACCTTCCCTTATCCCATGTTATGTTAAGAGAGACTCAGTTCTCTCCTGCCATTTGCCAGCATCTGGATCTCCCTCTCTCTCCATTCACTACTGTGTAGATCCCCTCCTGATCCATTCACTACATGTGGATCCCTTTCCCCTCCCCTCCACAGGGTAAGTGCCAGCACGGAGCCAGCCCAATGATGTCCAAGTGAAACCAGCTGGCACATTCCCACTCCCAAATATACAAGTAAAGGGAGGTGAGGCAGAGGGAGTATGGGCCAGTACACCAAGATAGGCTGAGAGTGAACATCTATTCCCTGCTCTGCTACTGACCTACTGGATGACTGTGAGCAAGTAACTGAACCCCTTTGTGCCTCAGTTTCCCCATCTGTAACATGAGAATACGAACACCCACTTGATTCGGGAAAGCACTGAAAGTCCATGCCCTGGAATTAACAAATCCTAGGACTTCGCACCTGCGTTACCACTTTCATTCAAGGTCTCTGAGCACTTTGCACGCATACATTGACACTTCTCAACTCTCACTGGCTGCAGGGCTTATCCTAAGTGTGCCACAGGTGGGGTAACAGACACAGGAGAGGGGAAGCCCAAAGTCCTCCCAGCACTTAGCAGAGCAGGCTCATTACCGCTATTAATTAGTAGCCTGGGGAGCAGCAGCGCTCTGGGTTTGTTTTTTCAGTTTGAACATTGAGAAGGTAACACAGCCGCGCTTGGGAGGGGATCATTAATCTCCTATTAAAACCCTCCGTTTGTTTGAATTTCGGGATTGGAAAGCCCGTCCCTTTCACAGCCTGTTTCTCCTGCTAATGAAACCATTCCGCCAGCAGGGCTCTCGGCACCGAGTCGCTCTGACGAGGGGCGCCGGCTAATGGGAACAGCCCTGGGCGGCACAGGGGGGGTCCATCCCTCGCCCTGTGATCTGGCGCAAAGCAGGAGCAGCCTCACAAGGGCCGATGGAGCAACAGTGGCGCTCAGAGGAGAATCAGGCTCAGCAGGGAGGGGAAGGGGGGCTGTAAGGTCTCTGGGGCAGGGACTCTTTGTTATGGGTTCTTGCAGAATGGGGTGCTGGCCCCCGACTGCAGCTGTAGGTGCTACCATAATACACCTAATAAAGAAAGTACAGCGCCTAGCACAATGTCGTGCTGGTCCACGACTGCGGCTGTTAGGGGTATTACCATAATGCACCTAATAGACAATGTACAGCATCCATTACAGCGGGGTGCTGGGCCATGACTGCGGCTATTAGGGGTGGTACCGTAATACACTTAATAAACAGCTAGATGGTGTTTGCTGTTAATGGGTCACGTTGTGACGCCCCCACCCACGGGTGCCAGGGAGTCAGGGAGAGTCCCAAGCACCACCCTGAGACGTGTCACCAGCTGCATCAGCCAGCCAGCCCAGAGGGAGTGGGGATGTGACCCTGCTCCTTCCCACTGCCCCATCCTTACAAAGCCTGGCTCCCTTCAGGCATCCTCCAGCTTTAAAGGTCCCCTGCAGTGGGCAGAGATGGCACGTCCCTACCCCCACCCCCATCGGCCCATGAGGACAGCGTCGCAGAGCAGGCATCCCACACTCAGCGGGGTCACCTGCCAACCATGCTGGGGGCGCTACCCACCCCTGAGCCAAACCCACCCGGCCTAAGGTACCTGGCTCGTCACAAGGGAAGGGCTGGTGAGAAACTGGCTTGCACGTTTGCCAGACTGTCTTCACTAGCCCCCCGCCCCCCCCCTCTCCCCCCCCCCCCCCCCCCCCCCCCCCCCCCCCCCCCCCCCCCCCCCCCCCCCCCCCCCCCCCCCCCCCCCCCCCCCGTTCCCCAGCTCCGCCTGGAGGGGGCGCCTTGGGGCTAATCATCAGGAGTGAAATAATCAGACCCTCCGTGGCCAGAGGGTTGGATTAGGCAGGGTCAGCCACCTATCAACCTCGCCATTTAACATAGGGTGGGCTGGGAGCTTTGTTCACCTCAGTCCCCATCTGATCTGTGTGGAACGCCAAGGGCTCTCTGCACAAGTTAAGGGGCCCACTCCCATGTCCTGGCCAAATTCCAACCCGCCCTTCCTTAAATGCCCCCTAGCAGCTCCAATGGGCTTCTCCTACACTGCCTGCCCTAAACTCGCCAATAAGCCTTGCTGTGCGCTGTGACACAGTTGCCACGCTCCACTCCAGAAGCAGCTGCATTTCAGTGATGGACGAAGCAATTCGTATAGATGGAGTGCACAGAGATGGGGTAGAGTGCACAGCGTACAAGTGGCTGGGTGCCCGATCCTCCAGGGTGATGTGCTGTTCTGTACTGCCTAGGCGAGGCGCTCAGATACAGTGGTGATGGGCAGGGGATATGAGCCAGACAAGAATCCATCACTAGAAATTCTGGCTGAGTCAGCTCCAATCCCTCCTGCACACACCCTACCAGCACAGCCGAGCCAAGAACATGCTCCATGCTGTGTGTACCACCGTACGATCCCACCCGCTCCCGTCTCAACGGCCCCAGGGAGAGAGGAGCTGCCACTGGGGACCTAACCCCGTGCTGAGCACCACTCGCTGGCTGCTTGTCAATGCTTAATGACCACGCGTGTCCTACCCAGAGACCCCGCTCTCCGTAGTGAACATCAATCTCACACGTTTCCCTCTTCCCCTCCACAGCATCACTCCCCTGGTTTTGATGGAGTCCCTCCTGATTTATGCCAAAGGGGAGCAGGGAACTGGTCCCCTCCACTGGCCTCGCGTGTTCCCGCTCCACTGAGAGCTCTCTGCCCTGCAGAGCACAGCGATCTTCCTGCGGCCAAGGGCGTGGTGGTGACATCCTGCCAGCTGGCCCGGCTCCTACCATGGCAACCCCTGCAGAGACGGACACACCATTGCGCACCTGCCACTGGTCAATTTGGGCCCAAGCTCCAGGAGATCAGAGGGATTTTCAAGGATCTGGGGTCGGGAGTGGTACAGGGACATTCTCACTGGGGAGAGCGCCAGCCTGGGGACCTCCTCCTAGATGGTACAATCCCTGACAGTCTTCTCAGGCCGGCCCTAGCCCCCCCACCGCATGCAACACCCCCAGCTTCTCTCATAAGCTGAGCCCTCCCCTACCAAACCCAGGTGCGCTGTCACAGAATCAGCCGCCCCCGTAAACAGAACCCACCCGTCACCTGGCTGTTCCCTTCTCTGGGCCTCCCACGACCTTCTGTAGCTGGGACGGTACTGGCCATCTCTGAGCTGTAGTGCAGGAGGTTGACCCATCATCCCCCTCTTGCGATCCTCCAGCCACAGCACGCACACGCCTGGACACACACAAGGTCCATGCACGCACACAGAGGAGTGTGCATACCCAAGAACATGCCAATCGCCTCTCTGGCTTATGTGAGCAAATGACTGATCCAGCATTTACCACCAGCGAACAGGCCCCTGCCACGTGTTGGCCATCAGGGTAGGTGACTACTGCCTCTAGGCTCCCCATGCGCCCCAGACGCCGCCTGTATCCCCTCCTCTTCTCCCTCATTCCGTCTTGTTCTCCATGTCTTCAACTCCCCTCGCTGTCACCCCTCCCATTGCTCTCGCTCGGGTATGGGGCTGCCCGCCCACTCCCAGCCAGCCCAGCACCCTCTCCCAACTCCTTTCAATCCATCCCCACTAGGATCCCTCCCATGCTCCTTCTGCCACATCCCTCCACACCCTCCCTTATCTAGACAGGCCTCCTGTGGCTGCCCTGAAAAGCCCCACATGGTCCAGCCCTGTCCACTTAACCTAGATCCTGCCCCACATCTGGTTAACCTGCCCATCTCCTGGCACTGGCCAGCACTAGATCTCAGGGGCCTGCTCACCAGCGGAGACCTGAGAACTGCTCCCGTCTCCCCTCCCTGCAGTTCCTTCCAGCACGGATCACGGAATGGGGGGCAAGGGCTGTTTGCCCCATGTGGAAGGATCAGCCCTCCGGGGTCAATGGGAACTGGCACATGGCCGTGGGTTTCCAAGGGTATTTCGTCACTCAGACATGTTGTCGATGGCTCTGATCCAACGCCCACTGGAGCCACCAGAAAGTCAATCAAACTGGGCCAGTGTAAGCCGCCCTGGCACAGTCTTTTGTCCCTGCCTAGTGACTGGTCCACCTGAGAGGATAAAAGCTTACTACTGCAACCAGGTAACAAGAGTACTCCTTTAGCTGACGTGCTAGCAGCTGCTGCACTGAAGGTGCAGGGTTCCCACCCTGCTTTCTGAAACATGAGTGCAAATGCCTGTTAGCTGGTATCAAGTGATGGATGCTTTGTTTGCTTAATGATAGATGCGCATGGCCCCTGACCACTTCGTGCGTAACAAGCTGTACACGAAAACGCCTTTACTGGAAAGAGGCAGCATCCGCTGCGCTGCTGGGTTAGCCACCTAACCTTGATCCATCTGGCTTTCTGGGGTTAGAAACTTTCAGCAGAGCAGAGGCTGTATGTGCCCAGAGGAGGAGATTTCTGCCTTGTGCTGTAACTAATGCTAAACTGTCAGCTCCTAAAGATTATCTGCCTGGGATGGTATCAATATAGAAATAAAAAAAAATAAAAAAATCAAGCTGATTTCGGCAGCCAGGCACCAAGTTTATAGCATATCTCCATCTACTGGTCTTAAAAATTCACGGTGCTGCTCCGTGCAGTCAGCAGCACCGTCAGTTCTTAGCATCTGGGAGAGGAAAAAGTACATTTTCCCAGCCAATGACTCCTACAAACAACCTCCAGGCAATTCTCTCTCCTCTTTTCTAAATGGGCTGGGCTCTTAATCAGCTCCCCTGCTACGAAATGCTCTTGGGAGGCAGGAAACTGAAGCAGGGAGGAGGGACGTGTAATGTCTTGAAGGCGAGCTGCAGGGGGGTTGAAATATGGGGGCTGTTTCCATTCGAGGAGAGCAGTGGCCACTGACGGCCCCTGTTTTACAAGGCTCCCCCTTGACAAAACCAGCAGGTCAGGTTATTTCACGCAGGCCACGCCAGCACACTGCTAGATCAAAGCCAGGACCAGAGCTACGCTGGAGCCCCGGGTCCAAGCCGAAGCCCAATGGCACCGCTGGGCTTCTGATGATGCCCTGGGGTTGCAAATAGGGAATCAAACCCAACACCTCCCCACACACCCAGTCCTGTAGCAGCTTGCTGGGACGGTGCCACGGTGGTCCCGGGCATGGGAGTCTGCGGATAACTAATGACAAGCAGAGCTGCTTTACGAGGCCCCCAGAACTGGCAGCCAAGGGGGATGCCCCAGATTGTGGCATGGGACGGTCTGCCAGGCCTGCTGCTGCCTGTGTACCCACAGGGCTTGTCAACATCCAATCCACTCTGGCACCAGGCCCACACCTTCCCCACGCAGTGCGACTGAGTCGGGAGGGGGAGAGCAAAGAGATCGGACACACACACAAACGAACACACCTTGCTGGAGCATGGGGCGACGGAGGCGGGGAGCAGGGGCAGAGCAAGGGCACTCGGCCTGGAGGAGCTGCTGCTCTTCCAACAGCCCGGGTGGGGGTCACAGACACCCTCCCCGTCCCCCATGCCTGGAGGAGGAGAGTCCCACCTGCTCTCCGTCAGGCTGCACCCCCTGTTGACTCCCCATTCTTGGACAGCCTCTGCCCGCCAAGCTAACAGATAATGAAGTAAAGGGTGGGGCATTTAACGCACCTCAGCCGGACCCTCTCCCCTCCTCCCACCCACGGCCTCAGTGAAGGAGGAGGAGGAGACTGCTGGGGATGAAGGGTGCCCCCCATGGCAGACCTCACCTCCTTGGTCCTAAGCAGCCCTCATGTATCTGGCTCCATCGATTGACGCCAGGGCTCTGATCAATACGGAGTCTATGAAACACCAACAAAACCTCCACCAGAGGGCCCCAGACACAATGGAGCTGCAGTGCAGAGCCAGGCAGGAGCCAAACATGGCCAGAGTGTATATTACGCTGCAACCACTTTGCTCTGATTAGTTACCTTTCATATGACTGCTGCAGCCTTAAATGTTTTATCATTTCGTTGCTCTCCTGAGGGTAGGCAAGAGGTACTAACAGAAGCTGAAATCCTGGGCTGCGTTTAGCTACAGGTCAGGCGCTAGGAATACTTCGTCTGCATCCTGCGCCTTCCATCTCGGGCATTTTCCAGAAGTGGGTCGATATTACAAAGGGGGAAACTGAGGCACACAACCGCCAAGTGCCTGGTTACGCAGCGAGTCACTGGCAGATGGGAAAAGAGTCCACACTCCCAGTCCAACGCTCCCTTCCATGTCAGTGCAAAGTTTTAGTCAATGGAGAGGCCAGGGATTGCCCCATGGTGGGTAAGTTCCCCACACTTCACCAATGATCTCATCACACGTTCAAGGGGTACCGCCCCCTTTGCGACAACTCATCTCTGTGGCCTTTTGAGCTCCACGTTCCCCTAGAGGCAGGCCCCAGTCCTGCCAAGCCAACGACACCTTCCAGGATCCCTACAGCTCCCCACTGAACATGGCTTTCCTGGGCGTTTCAGTTTCCTTTCCAGTTTAAATGATTCAGGCAGCTTTACCCCTCCAACTCCCACACCTCCAGGGTTCGCAGCCACGTGGCCTCACTCCAAACCCTTGTTCTGGATGGAGACACAAAGGGCTGATCTTACCCAGGGTCTCCAGAGCTGCTGGTTCTATGGAAAGACATTTGCGAAAGCTGGTCTCAAAACAGCCCATTTGCTTATCAAAGCCAAATTGTTCAAAGGCTGCAGAGTAGGAAAGGGGGAGGGGGAGAAGGGTGTCAAGTTGTTACTAAGGCATTAAATTAAAAACGGAACAGAGGAGAAGGGCCCTGATTAGTCGCAAACTGACCTTGGCAGCAAATGCAAGTAATTGGCGAGAAAGGGCTTATAAATTACAAGCTTTCAGCACCTGCATTCCCCAGCGCGCCGGAAGCCAAAAGCCAGGGCAGGTGCTGAGACCTGCATTTGTCCATCAGAGGACAGAGCGCGACTGGGCAGTGACTCACAAGGCAACTCAGCACTCTAGACAGCAGGTGGGCTCCGATCCTACGCATGGCACAGCTTCCACTGGTTCAGGATTCGACCCTGGCAGCTTCCGAGGTACTGCAAGTCACTGAAGGCCAGATTCAAAGTCTGGTGAGGTGGACGGGGGCCTCTGCATACCCTGGGGGCCCAGAGCAGGCTCTACGAGCGACAAATGTGTTTGCTTAGTGCACCTGTTTGTCAGCGTGCCTTGTTTCCTCTGCAAAGTCGCAGGGAGTTTGCTGCACTCCCTTGGAAGGAGGCCGGCTTGCACGCAGGGGAAGGAGGCGCAATACTGTCTGGTAATGGAAGTCGGGGGCAGAAGGCTAAGGGTCACGAGCAGCTTGGAAAATCCTCCCAGTCTGCACACCTGGGATGAGCCATTTTAACAGGCTCTTAAAACATCGCTGGCTCGGTGAGTAGATTTAACACCCAGCCTTCACGACAGCTTGGCAAGGCTGAACCCTGAGGGATAGGATCCGATCTACAGTTTGCCCTCCCATCTAAACCAACTGCTCTAGGGATGCAGTGTGAAGATTTCCATGTCGTAGCAATGCTGGCAACTGGATTTCCCGGCATCAGAGCAACACACCCTCATCTGCTGCCGGGCATGCAGGGCCTGTGCACACCAGGTAGCCCAGAAGGAAGTGCAGCCTCCCATCCAACAGCAGCATCAAGGGCCATTCCAGGACATGCTTAGCAAGGGTTACAAAAGACTTCACCCTCCATACAGATCAACCACGGCCCCTGATCACTGCCGGCCGGAGACACTGTGCTCACATGTGCCTTCTTCTATTCCCTCCCTTGAGCAGGGATGCCCAGCTCTGCATCCCATCCCATGTCTTCAGCCCCTACGTGTGGGACCTGCCCCGCACTTCACTTTGGTGCGACGAGCACTTTCCATCATAGCATGTCAGGGTTTAATTGTATCACCTGGTTCTAATGTTTCCCAGCTTCCTGCTTTTACTGTTTGCATTTTAGGGGGCAAGGAGGTTACCGCAGTGTCAGGTGCTGATGGATACACAGATAGAGCAGATAAAGCTTATTATTTATTTTTATGCTGCTCAGATATGAAGAGATACTAAATATATACAGACTCGCCACTAAATTCCCGACCTCAGTTACGAAGAACCCCTGTGGATCTTAAAACACTAAGGTTGTTTTTCACCTTTGATGCTGTTTGTTTACCTTGCACTTCACAGGGTTTGGCCTGAGGAACAGGAGGGGACGCGAGTTTCACTCATTGTTTCTAAATAGTTTGACTTTCTGGTTCTCCAGCACTTGCACCTGGGACTTGGGGAAAACCAGGGGAGGAGGGGGCATTTCTGTTAGTATTAACTTTTGTCAAACAATAAACGCCTAAAGCTCGGAAGCGATGCTGTGACTTGACCTTTATTTGCTTGTGGAAGGAGTGCAGGAGACGCTCAGTGACATCCATGGTAATCTGTGCTCTACAAGGGTCTGACACCCAAGACAAATGGTGACGTTCCAACTGATTTCCATGGCTCATTCCTACGAGATCCTGCACATCCTCAGCTCCTGGTACCTGTGCTCACATAACATGACACAGTGCAACCTTGAATGGGAAGGGGAAGAAGTCCTTTTTCCCACAGGGCCCCTTCCCTTCGCCTGCCTATCAAGTAGATGCATATCTAATGAATGCGTGCATTTAGCAGCCTGCTCCTCAGAGCTACAGACTGGAGGCCAAATTCTCTGCTGGCATAAACCGGCACAACTCCACTGACTTCAATGGAACTGCACCGATCGACACCAACAGAGGATTTGGCTTGGGTTTTTCAAGATCTCTCTATATGCAATAACCAAAAAAAAACCTACAGCTTATTCTTCAGGACACATCTTACTAAAGCAGCAGCATGGGAAATCAGACCACAGACCCAGCTTTAAATTTCAAGGTAGATTAATTACCCAATAACACTTTCCCCATCTTCACAATCACTGCCACAGACATTAATTAGCATTGCCAATATGTGCTGGGTCCACGTTCCTTATTACCTGCCCACAGCTCAAGTTTTTGCTCAGGTTTTCGGGTCACCAGGTTCTAACTCACCATCTGCTTGCAATCAAGGGAAAGACGCAGCGTGCCAACTGGAAACGTGGGTAACGACGGGGAATATGTCGCTTCCGTTTGGAGCCTTTTAATCCTACATAATAATTTATTATTCATCGCTTTTATAATGAGTTTCCCTGTATTGCTACCGTCCAACCATCATCAAACGTGACACCTGATTGTCCTTACCACCTTTTGGAAAAATGATTATCCAGCCACCCAAACCTGACAAAGCAGTAGGGGGAAAAACCCAGACCCTATCTTCCCCAACGCACAAGCCTGCCAGCTGTCAATCACGTGGATTGCAAACACCCCTTACCTGTTGGTCCTAAAGATGGAGACTCACCCAAGCAAAACAAGCCAGGGAAATAAAACTTACAAACAACTTGTCTGGAAGACAAGTGAGGAAAGCAATGGAGGCACTTAAGGGATGCTAAATAAAAGTTACTGCTGCTCAGCACCCAGGATAAACCCTTGTTCTGAACATGAAGGATTTGTACAGCTCTGTAGGGAAAGGCTGCGGAAATCACTCATCACCGCCCGCTAAAGCATCTAGTCTCTGTTTATTTCTACTAATTGACTTGGTTCAAAGAAGTTGTTGAAAAATCTGCTTAGCTATAATCAGCATCCCTGCCTTCTAGTGGAACAGAGAAGGGGGGCGGGGGGTAGTGTTTCCACTAAAGCATCACACGCTGGGTTTTTTTAAATCCCTTTTCCATTAGTCGACAACCCGAGAGCCTCCTGGCTCCCAGTAAGTGCACCACAAAGGCACCTCTGAACCCTATTTCGCCTGCAGCGGGCACCACGGCAAGCCAGAACTCCAGTGACACAGTTCATAAACAGTGGGAAAAGGCTCTCAGGGGACAATTTCATTTCATTCCACAAGTCGGGGGATGGCGGGGAGGGAGGCGATTATGGCCACAGAGCGACCAGATGAGCGTGGCAGTGAACACCCAGGGTACCCTGGAAGCGTGGGCATGGAGCGCACGTCCTCCAGACGGTGCTGTGCCCGAGGGCCCCCTCATTAGCCAGGCTAATAATAACAGAGCTAATAAAAAAATCCAGCCCTTCCACCTCTCCACCCACCCAAAACCGCAGCAAGGAGAACTCCACAAGCTGCCCTTGCAAAGGGAGCCGCCTGCATCCACTGCATCCTCACCAAACCGAACCAGGGGGGACGGGAGGGGGGTTTTGCAGCTCGCAATAGTGCAGCCAGCCACTCCCCTGTTGTCTGTTACCTTGCTCAGCAAAAGGGCACCACACCAGCAGGTACCGTAATCCCTAATGGCAGCAAATGATTTCACAGCATGGCATGCACACAGCTTCAATAAATTATAGGGTTAAGGGAGCGATTTGAATGCAACTCAGAGAAAGTGAACAACTAAGAGGTTTTTTCACCAGACTGCAGAAAGGGGGAGGAGGGGACAGACATGTAGAGGCACAGAGGTATAAGAAAAAAAAGGCAACCATCAGTCACACACACCCAAACCCAAAGCAACATCGCTTAGCTACCAGCCCAAGCCAGTGCATGGTCAGACCCGGCTGCAAAAATTGTGCATTTGATTGCATTGGTCTGTTGGATAAAGCTGTGAGATAATAGCAGATAAAGACTTTGATCTTTATCCTAAATCCATTGCTGTATTAAGAAAGCAGGAGACATGGGCAGTTTATATATATTTTAAGACCCCCCCACCCTCGCCCCGCCTCGCGTGCAGTCCTGGGAGCCCCACATTAGAAGCGCAATCTGTCATTTTATTAAGTCCGGGCTCAACTCTAATCCTTGCCCTTTCCCTGGGGGGCAGGAGGACATGGGACCAGGCAGAGTGAAGGGCAGGGGCAGGGGCAGGGGCAAGGGCAGAGCGGAATAAAAGCAGCCCCTTCCCCTAGCCAGGGGGGCGCAGGGGGCGGCAGAGCATGTGAAGGGGCAGTGGGGTTCGGGGGGCTGGAGGGTAAGGAGGTCAGGGGGTACAGGAAAGGGGGTTCAGGGAGGCACAGAGGGGTGCAGCAGAGGAGTGGAGGGGCAGTAGGGCTCGGGGAGGCGGAGGGGAGGGCGGGAAGGGGGTTCAGGGAGCACTGAGGGGTGCAGCAGAGGAATGGAGGGGCAGCGGGGCTCCGGGAGCTGGAGGGGAAGGAGGTCAAGGGGTACAGGAAAGGGGGTTCAGGGAGGAACAGAGGGGTGCAGCGGAGGAGAGATGGGATAGCGGGGCTCTGGGGGGATGCCATGGGAGTACCGGAAAGGGGGTTCAGGGAGGCGCGGAGGGGGGAATGTCACAGGGGTACAGGAAAGGGGGTTCAGGGAGGCACGGAGAGGTGGAGGGGCAGCGGAGGCGATGTCACAGGGGTATAGGAAAGGGGGTTCAGGGAGGAACAGAGGGGTGCAGCGGAGGAGAGATGGGGTAGCGGGGCTCTGGGGGGATGTCAGGGGAGTACCGGAAAGGGGGTTCAGGGAGGCACTGAGGGGTGCAGCGGAGGAATGGAGGGGCAACAGGGCTCGGGGGGCTGGAGGGAAGGGAAGTCAGGGAGCCACAGAAGGTGCAGGAAGCCCCTTTCCCTGGCACTGGGCGAATCGGGAGGGTGCCGGGCGCACTGAGAGCCCCCCCCACCCCGCCGTCCCCGCGCGGGCGAGCTCTTACCGTGGGCCAGCAGCGCGCCGAGGCAGCAGAGCAGGGCGGCGGGTCCCGGGGCCATGGCGGTCGGTGCGGTGCGGGATCCACCCCCGTGGTGGGGGACAAACAAATCCAGCCACGTGCGGTCCTGCCGGGGCTCCCAGCTCAGGGCAGGCGTGGGAAGGGGGCACCTCCCGCCGCCCCCCTGGGCCTCCCTCCCACCCCAACCCACCCCCGCAGGGCGCCCTGAGCCCCGGGCACTCAAGGGTGCAAAGCCCTAACGCAGACGGGGAGGGACCCACTCAGCAAAGGGGGCACCTCCCCCCAAGCAGGAGGGCCCGAGAGGAGTGGGCACGTGTATCCCCCCGTCCCTGATCTGCTAAAGGGGGTGTTAGGTGCCCCCCCTGGCCGGAACAGCGAAATCTCCAGCGGTTTATTCCAGCGCCAGGGCACGAACTCTGCCCGTGCGCCCCGGCGGGCTCCGAGCTCGCCGAGCCGAGCCCGCGGCCAGCAGGAGCAAGGGGCCGACGCCGCTCATGGAGCCATCCGGCCTGGCGAAGTTCCGGGGCGAAGTTTGGGGACGCGGGCGGCAGCCTCCGCCGGAGCGAGCCGGCCAAGCTCCGCTCCCCGCACGGTCCTCGGTCCTCCTGCGCCTCCCCCGGCCGCGGTGCGGGCAGGCAGCGCCGGGCTCCGCAGGGGCTTGGGGGGTGGAGGGCGCTGGGCCCCCGCCGCAGCCCCCTGCCCCGCAATGCGCGCGCTGCTCGCTGCGCTCCAACTTTTCCGGCAATGCAAAATCCACAGCTCGTCCCCCGCAGAGCCCCGGTCGGGTCCGCCGCCAGCCGGGGCGCGAGAGCCGGAGCCGGAGCCGCCGCGGTGGCAGTGCAAAGCAGGCGGCAGCTGGTGTGCGCGGTGCAGGCTAGGCGATGACAGCGCACGCCGGCCGGGGGCGGGGGGCGATTCCCCCAATGCGGGTCGGGGTAGGGGGGCTCAGGGAGGGGCCCCCCCAGCAGTTGCAACCTCCGGCTCCTCTACCCGGCAGCTCCACAGCGAGGACGAGCCGCTCTCCGGAGCCTGCGAGGCGAGTCAGCAGCAGAGCAACCCCTCACCGCGCATCTCCCGATCCCCCCTCCCTGCCAGGTTTCCCCGATCACGTGGTTTCCCCGGAGCCGCCGCCGCCGCCTCCCCCGGACTCCGGGGCCCCGCGCCACGATCCCAGCCACGGCCCGCGCTGGGCTCCGTTACAAAGCCCAGGGCGCGAGGCGCGCCCCCCGGGTCCGCTGCCCGTGCCGAGGATGCACCGTGTGCAGGTCCCCGGGCGCTGCAGGACATTTAACTCCACACACAATACAAATGGGGGGGGGGGTGTTAGTGCCATTGTGTGCACGGGCCCCGGGGCACTGCGATTCACGTCCTCCCTGCTGCAACTCCAGCAGCACAAAACGGGGGGGGGGGGGGCGGTGCAACGTGCCCGTTGCAGGATGCAGACCGTGCATGGACCCCGGGGCCCCTCGGCGCCTTCCCCACGCCGTGCACTCGCTCACGCTCTCCCGCGGTGGAGTAGAGCAGCTGGGATTCGCCCCCTGCGGAAAGGCTTTGCCTGAGGCTCATTCTAGCTTCTGCCTTGTTTCTTCCCATGGGATTGTCACTGGTCCAGGTGTTTGCAGGCCAGCCAGGCCCTGGTTCTAGCCTTTGCGCTGCGCGGGAGGTGCAAAGGGCTGGGGGGCGCTGGCTAATAGAGTTGGCTTTATGGCCCTGGTTGCTGGTGTAGGAGATGAGGGAGGGGTGTCTGGAGGGCTTTGCTGGGTGATCCCATGATCCTGGATCGGCAGAACAATCCCCAGGGACTGTGAGCAGTTGGCTAAAGTTAGAGCCGCCCTATGAGTCCCCTAGGCTGGGCCCCCAGGGGTTGGCCTGACACCATCTCTGCTTCCGCGCTAGGGTCCCGTGCAAAGCGCAGCTCAGCCAAACCCAAGGATCTAGCATTGTGTCCAATGGCACTGGTCACACCCACTCTCATTTTTGTGTATTAACACCTGGACCGCAAGGACAAAAGGCCTTGAAACAGGGTGGCTGGAGGGGAGACCGCCTTGTGGTGCATCACGCGAGTGTGTGTGTGTGTGTGCACGTGTGCTCACATGCATGCATGTGGGTGTGTGTATATGCATGGTGGGGGTGCATATATCTTCCTTTCCCACGCCCTGGTTCACTGAGAGGTGTGTATAAATACCCCACAGCGTTAGGAGTCCATGACTTCTGCACAGCCTGGGATATCTGCTCCATTCCATTGAGCAGCACAAATGTATCTAACTAGAGAAGCATTTTAATGGTGACCTGCCAGAAGAAATGATGGATTAAGAGGGCTTGAAAAGTTGGACTCTGTTCCCCTAATACAAGAAATGTTGTGGGGGAGGTTTCTGGGATTTTGTTTCTTTTTATTTAGAAATGTGGGTCCTGTTTACCCCGATGGTCCTGGAAGACTGGAGAACTCAGGTTTGTTACACAAAATGCACCAAGCAAATGAGGTCTAGAGAAGTAGTTTTCTCCTGCTTGTTTGAAGTTCTTGGATCTGGCTGGTACTAGGTTAGCCCACACACTCAGCAGAGAGATGTTTTTGTTAAACATCCAGCACCCAACAGGAGGAAAACCCTCCCACTCTCTGTCTGCGTCACAGCCAGCGAGTCCACCCCCAAAGCCTGCGGTAGAGAGCTGGGTCCTGTACACCACTCTCTCCCCAGACCTCACCCCTTCTCCCATACAGCAGAGCAGACCCATGGAGGGTGCCCTGTAGCTAAGACCCTCTCAGCCTGCAGAGTTAATGAATAACTCTGCCGCTATGATATGATTTAGCCACACAACTGTACAGAGGAAAGGAACATTATCTGCATTTCACTGATGGGGAAACTGAGGCAGAGAATAGTGCAGGGACATAATGAAGGTCACATAGCAGATGATACTGGAATAGAGCCCAGGTGCGCCATCACATTTTCCCCCAACAAAGAAAAATCTTTGTTGCCTCTGGTGTCTCTCCATATGCACTCTTTGGTTGAATTCAAGTGCAGGCCTTTTTAGTGCTATGAAAGCATCTCTTGCTTCCACCATCTCCGCGCTGCACCGTGGGAAATTAGCATGAGGCAATGACTGGGCTTGCAGCAGGCTAAGCTGTGTAATGAGCTCTCCCCAGCTTAGAATGACATTAGCAAAAGAAGGGAGAAAGGTGTTACGCTCCATAGAAATCAGAGATGGGAGAGATCTCATCGGTCACTTTACCCATCCTGCCAACACGTGCATCCTGCCAATGCAGTCTTGTCCTTGGGAGTCCCTTCTCCATCTCTCATCACACACACACGTGCTGGTCTGCTGCAATGTATCCCCAGTCTAGTTTTACCAGGAAATGTTGGCCAGCGCTCCCGTACTGGAAGAAGCCTCATTTACAGTGGAAGCGTATCTGACATCCCCATTAATGCCAAAATAATTCACGGCAATTAACGTTATTAACCTGAGTAGCAACGGAAGTGGCGGATGCTCCAGAGAGTTCCCTGTTCATTGCTATGCACACAGCCCATGTCTTCCCCGGCCCTAGGGGGGCAGCAGGAGCCAGAACCCCAGTAAAGAGACTCCACCAGTCTTTGGCCCTTGCAGAAATCACCAGGCTGGAAAGTTCCTTTCCGGATGCTGCTGTGGAAATAAAGCAGAAGGGCTCTCCATCCTCGGGACGTAAATTAGAGGGCCAGGAGGTGCACGAAGGCTGAGCACCAGAGGAACAGAGAGAAAGTTACATCCAGTCTCTAATAGCAGGTCAGCAGGAGCAGACCTCCCCCTCGCTTGTTACCATGAAGTTAGCACCTTCCAAGAACAGGCCCCCCTAAGATCTCACAGTTGAAATAGGTTAGACAGCAGAGGGTAAGAAGGGAAACCCAGAGTGAAATGACTCAGCCAAAGTCACCCAGCAGGCCTAGCCTCTGGCCCTACCCACTGGGTCACTAGGCTGTGGGGGGAGGTCTTGTCACCCACTGCTGGGAACTGGGTCTGATCAATACTCCTCAATCCTGGCCCACAATCCCCTACTATTCCAGGCTTTGGTGCCCACACACACAGCTCTGTCGATGTCCTTCCAGCATGACCCCTGCTATTCCAACCCTGGGCTCCCCTCACCACTCTGCCAATGCACCTCGATCCTGACCTGCAGCCCCCTTCATCCTCTAGCGCTGGGCCTCCCCTCCGCAGGCACGTCCACAGAGCTCTGCTTTCTGCTGCTTCTCGATCCTGATCTGCCACTGCCAGACCTGGGCGTCCCTTGCGTAGAGCCCGACAGTCATCCCACCCCCGGCCCGTTGTGTTCTGGGTTTGTCTGTCAGGTGAACCGGGCGCAGACTCAGGCCCAGGGGCAGGGCTGGAAAAGGTGACCCACTTGCTGTGCCAATCCAAGTCTGCACCACAGGACCAAGCCTCCCAGCAGACTCCAGACGTCCAGTCTGAGGGCTGGCAGCAGGAGAGTTGTGCACACAGCAAGAACAGTTTGTGCACTGTCTGATTTGTGCACACAGTTAGTCCCCGTTGTGCACACAGCCACTCTAGCTGGTTTATCCAAGGGGAGCTGAATAGGTGACTTGACCATAGCGGGTGTGTTCTGACCTGGGGAGAAGATTTCTGATAATGAGACAAAGGCCCAACAAAATCCAGATGCCGAAACTGGACAAATTCAGACTAGAAATAAAGGGCAATTGTACAGGCACAACTGAGCTAGACAGCTGCTGCATTCGCCACCATTTGGTCTTTACAGCCAGGCTGGAGTCTCCGGCTGTCGCTCAGACAGAAGTTCTGTGCCTGATGCTGGAATTGTCTGGCCTGTGTTATCCTGGAGGTCAGACTAATGATCACAGTGGTCAGTTCTGGCCTTACAATCTATAGCTTCATGAAAAGCCTTGCTCAGATTCTGTTCCTTGCCCTGCCCCTAGCCGTTAGCCTTCCGCACCGCTCACGTCTCACCCAGCTGTAGGCTCCTTGGGGCAGAGACTGTTCCCTGCTGTAGGGACAGAATTTTCATGTAGACACCAAAACAGGTGGCCAGATCTTCGAAGTGGCATAACCTGTAGGGAGCTGGACTGTTTGGCAAATCTGGCCCCGATCGCAGGCGCCGAGCCCCGGGGAACCCGGCCCCGAGCTGCAGTGGCAGTCTGTCTCCGTGGCTGCCGAGCTCTTTTCACAATGAGGCCATGGCTTCTTCGAGAGCTTCTGTGATACAGAAAATAAATACTAACAACTACAAAACCTCTGTCTCAACACCCCTACACAACACACACGCACAGACATCTCCTCGACTCCTGGTCACCAATACCTAGCCATGGCACCTAATCCAAATGCCACCCCCACCCCGACTCTCCAGGCACACACCCAGGCCCGCCCAGAGGATTCAGGGGGCCTGGAGCAAAGCGGGGGAGCTGCGGCGACTGTACTTACCCGGCGGAGGTCCGGGTCTTTGGTGGCATTTCAGTGGCGGGGGGCCCTTCAGTCACTCCACATCCTCAGCAGCACAGAAGGGCCCCCCCCGGCTGCCTAAATGCCGCCTGTGACAGGCACAGATTCACCCCTGTGGAGCCTCCTGCTGGTCATCTCCAGGAATTTAGCTCTCCGGCTGCTGGAGCACCCTCTGAAGGCCAGTGTCCTGCTACCGCTTGGCCCCCATGTCCCTCCCGGACCCGGTGCCCTGTTGTTTGGGGTGCTGCCCCCTAACAATACCCTCACAGCTCTGAGTTTCCCTGTTATAAGCATAAGTCCCAATTCTGAACCTTAGCGTCCAAAATGTGGGTGCCTGCATGAACCCTCCAAGCTTAATTACCAGCTTGGATCTGATAGCGCTGCCACCAGCCAGATTTCCAGTGTCTGGCTCACTCTGGTCTCCCCAAAACCTTCCCTGGGGGGACCCCAAGACTCAGATGCCCTGAGTCTCACAACAAAGGGAAATAACCCACTTCCCTTCCCCTCTTTACCTCCTCCCAGATCTTCCCGCCCTGGGTACACTAGGAGATTACCCTGCTTCAATTCCTTGAAATGCAAACACAGAGAGATCAAGTTTCTCTCACCCTCACTCAGAGTCCCTGCAAATGCAAGCTTTGTAACTCTAACACAAAGAGATTTTCTCCCCCCTGTCTTCTTCCTCCCACCAATTCCTGGTGAGCTGCAGACCCAATCCCCTTGAGCCCAACTAGGAAAAAAAATCAACAGGTCTTAAAAAGAAAGCTTTATATAAAAAGAAAGAAAAAGACATAAAAATGGTCTCTGTATCAAGGTGACAATATACAGGGTCATTGGCTTAAAAGAAAAAAAAATGAATAAACAGCCTTATCCAAAAGAAATACAATTTAAAACATTCCAGCAAACTACACACATGTAAATACAAACAATATAAAAACCTATTGTCTTCTCTCTTTGTACTTACACTTGGAAACAGAAGATTAGAAAAGCCTGGAGATAGAGAGATCCCTCTCAGAGCCGAGAGAGCACAGAGACAAAGAACACACACCCAAAAATTCCCTCCCTGAGTTTTGAAAAATCCGGTTTCCTGATTGGTCCCCTGGTCAGGTGTTTGGTTCCCTTTGTTAACCCTTTACAGGTAAAAGAAACATTAACCCTTAGCTATCTGTTTATGACACTATCCCTCCCAGGGGAACCCCCACCCACTATCCCCACTTCGCCTCAGCCTTGGCTACTGCCCAGTCTCCATCTAGCCCCCATTCAGTGGGGCAGACTGCAGTATAAGCCACTCATCACAGGCAAATGGGTTTGGTCCTGCTGCCTCTGGCTGCCCGTGGGCCTTACCAGACCTGCAGTCTGGGGCTTTCCTAGGCCAGAACTCCCCAGCAACCCTGGCCCTTCCCCAGCCCTATTCCAGTCCAGATACCTGGTTAACCTCCCTGCAGCCAGGCCCTGCTCTGTCTGAACACAGGGAGAGACTCTCTGTTTGAGTTCATGTCTTTATAGGGCCAGCTGGGCCCTGCTTCCTCCCAATCAGCCCAGGCATCTTGCCCCTTCACAGCCCTCCTCCGGGGCTGTTTTAACCCCCTCAGGGCAGGAGCAGGGAACCACCCCGCTACTCCGCCAAAGACCCGGACCGCCGCAGGGCCAGGGCTCACGGGGCTCCACTCCCCCTGTCCCCGGGCCGCCCTGCACACACTCCTCCCAACACGCCCTCCTCCGTGCACAGGAGTGGCCTCCACTGTTCCGCCTGCCAATGTGATCCCCGGCCCTGGGAGAACGGTGCATGTGCAATGTCTGTCTCCCACCTCCACGCCTCGTGCTCGGAGATCTTAGACAGCAGAGGCGGAGACCCCTGCCGTGCTCCTTTGCCCGCCACGCATGACTGGTGCTAGGGTTTCTGGCGCCCTAAGCGCCGGGACATTTTGCCACCCCACGCGCGGGTCTCGTGGCTCCGGTGGAGCTGCCGCAGGCATGCCTGCGGCAGGTCCACTGGAACTGAGGCTCCCTGATCCCGGGGGGGAGCACCCTGGGCTGCTGGGCTGCGTCAGTGGCTCGCTGACCCCGGGGGGGCGGCGGGGGCGCCCTGGGCTGCCGGGCTGCGGCGGCGGCCTCGCTGACCCCAGGGGCTCCCTGACCCTGGGCGGGGGCGCACTGGCTGCCGGGCTGCAGCGGCGGCGCACTGACCTCAGGGGCGCGCTGAAACGGCGCGCCCTGACCCAGGGGACACCTTGGGCTGCCGGCGGCAGGCAGCTGCTGCTGCCGGGAGCTCAGCCCCTCCAGCAGAAGCAGCTGCAACCGTTTAAAAAATTTTTGGGGGGGGTGCCACTTTTTGGTGCCCCCAAATCTTGGCACCCTAGGCAACCGCCTAGTTCGCCTAAATGGTTGCACCGGCCCTGCCGCCATGGCTCAAGAGACACATATTTCCAAGGCCCAGCTGGAGCCAAAGCGGAAAAGCCCGAGTGATCCTTGCCACACGCAGTTGGAGCGAAATGGTAATAAATTAATGGATCGGTTATTACTTCCTCGACACAGCCTTTGCTAGCCAACTTGGCTGATGGATTAAGGAGTGAGGAGGGACCAGCGTGGAGAGATGGAACAAAGGATTCTGGGCTGAACTTTCTCCTGGTGCCTCATGCAGCTGGAGACGATGCCAAGTTGGACGTGCCTGCTGAAATACGCCATGGGGCTTAGGGGAGGGGCAGTCAGGACAAAGGGAAACATGGCCACCCGAACGTGGCTACCTTGCCTTTTCTCCAGGAGGCCATGGGTCGTACCTAACTGGCCTAAATCAGTATTGCTGCAACCTGCTCAGCCTGGAAGTGCCGGTGATGGAGACGGCAGGCCCCAGCATGCAACGAGGCCGGGCCACGTGGCTCGAGGTGAACAGTGGCATGCTGAGATCTGTGGTCTCTACAGGCTGCAGGTCTGTATGGAAGATGAGACCAGGCGTCTGAGGGTTGCATTTGGCCGGTGGCGGGTCACATTTTTGACTACCTTCGGGTTAACAGATGGGAATCTTGCCCTGCTGGAGAACCCCTTGCTATTCTGTGTGGAAATATTAATAATAAAAATGACAGTAGCATGCAGTGGGCTTAGCTGAGATCAGGGCCCCACTGTGCCAGGTGCTGCACAGACCCCAACTGACACTGAGACCTCTGCAGTGCTAGATGGTGCACATACACATAGTGAGAGACAGTCGCTGCCCTGTAGGGCTTCCAGTCTAAATAGACAAGGCACACAAAGGGGTAGGAGTGGAAACTGAAGCACAGAGCAGTGAAGTGATTTGCCCAAGGTCACCCAGCAGGCAGAGCCAGGAACAGAACCCAGTCCAGTGCTCTACCCATTGGTCCATGCTGCCTCTCTGAGTGGTGCCTGCAAAAGCAGAAAGAAAATGGCTATTGTCCCCGCAAACTCAAGGAAAATTATTCATTCAATGAATAAGAAATAATCATTATATGTGAGGAAGAAAAGGTAAAAAATCATTTTTAATATGGCCTGTCTCTGAAGCAGGTGCTTTGGGCTCTAGTTGCTGACCCTGCTACTCACTCTTACCCTGTTCATGTTGGAATGAAGTCAAAGTTATTTCTCCGGGCTTGTCTTTTACCATTTGCTCAGTTGCCCCACTCAGACTGTCAGGGAAACAGGGTGGTGCCAACTCTCACGATTTTATCACAGTTTCTGATGATATTGGCTGGTTTCCTTAAAGCCCCAGCTCCTGGAGTCCTGTGAGTCTGTGGGAATCTCAGCTTTCTCTCAAAAGACTAAGTGAGTTTCTAGTCTTGGAGTTACGTAGAAACCCTTGAAAACCTGAGTGAACTTGAAGGGATCCAAAGCAAAATGTGAATAATAGCCAGCCACCTGGCGGCAGTGGTTTTATAAAGTTTCATGGTTTCTAAGCCAATCTCATGATTCTGGAAGCCTTGGAGTTGGGCCATGTTGAAGTGAGAGACAGACGCTCCCTGCTGGTTCTCAGCTGGTACATTCCCCTTCCACTGGGGAGAGACTCTTTCTATCTCTGACTCTGCCACTGACTAGCTGGGAGACTTTGGGCAAGTCACCTCACTGCCCCATGCCTCAATTTCCCCATCTGTAAAATGTGGCTGATGCTCTCAGAGAGCAAGTCTCTGTGGGTTAACGACTCAGTGTTTGCAGGGTGCTTTGGACGTGTGACATGCAGTGAGATTTGCTTGCGTTCCCTGTTTCCCAGCGTAGGGCATAGTCTAGCTTTGATTGATGAGGGCTTTTTAAGTTTTGTGTCTGGGTGCAGGATCTCTCTCTGGAACATTTCTGGAGGTTTCTTGGCATTGCCGCCTGTTTTTTTTCACCCCCTTAGAGAAATTAGTATATTTGCCCTATTTGGATTTTATTTATGTCTTCTGCTTTGGCAGGCGAAGGGGTCCAGCCATCTGAGATCCCTGTTCTCCCAGGAATGACTGGACCCCATCACTGGATATTTACAGGGCCTTACACGCCTGTTGGGTGCATTTCCACTTATGCCACCAGGGTGGCAAGGCACCAGAGATAAATGATAGTTATTTTAGCATAAGATGATGCAAGCAAGGTCAAAAGAAGATGCTTCATTTAAATGTCAACTGCATCATCCATGTTTTGCAATAGATGATTGATGTGAAAGGCTGGGACTTGTCAAAGTCATATCTAGCCAGCAGAGAAGGAATGGAGAGAAGAGAAAGCAAACTCAAGGTGCTGGACAAGAGCAAGCAAGCTGTCATGCTCAAATGGAGGCAGGCTAGGCCATGGGGTTTGCTTCTAGGACCCTGGTTCAAATCCTGCGCTGACTGGAAATGCCTGGAGATCACCAAGCATGGGCTGTCCTAGAGGAGTTAGGTGCTCACATCCCACTGCCGGCCCTCGTGAACTGGAAGCCTCTCTTAGAAGCTCTCCTTCAAAGATCTGGCCTGTGGTGGTCTCGTAGAATGAGTTTGTTGGTCTCAGACCAACAACCAATTTCCCAACAGTGGGTCTTCCACCCAGTGGCAGATGAGAGGCCTGGAGCCAAATGGGTCATGGAGGCTGAGGTATGGTCTCATCTGGACCACTGAGGCTGGGGGACGGTTGCCTTGTCGCTCTTGCGAAGGCGCTCTGAATCCACAGTGTGATTTAACGGCCTGCCAAGATGCCCGCCTGTCTGCTGAAGTCTCCGAGTAGCACTGAATCCTTTGAACCAGCAGCAAGCATGGAAGGGGAATGCACACACACATGTGTGTGTGTCAATTGCATCTATCACGCATCTGTGGTCACCTCACCTGCATGCCGCCCACTTGCTCATCTTGTGCAGTGAGGATCCATCCCCAAACAATTCTGTGTGTTTGCAGAAGAAACACATTACTGTGCAACGGGCTGACTATTGTGGGTAGGCAGCACTGTCATCTGAAGGACCGAGACAGTACTCTCCAGCTGTGTGTCATTGGCCCTGTACTGACTGCGGAGATTTTGTTTCCGAGTTCAAGTTCCAGAAGCCTGCACTCCTGGAACAGGAGGATCGAAGGCTGACTCCAGAAGTAGCCATGTGGTTAGAGCACTGCACTCAGGACGGCTGTACTCCAATACATATTTATTACCACTTCCCCACCTCATGCCTCAGTTTCCCCAAGCTAACACTACTTCCCTACCTTCCAGGGTGTCGTGAGGCTTAATCCACAAATGGAGGTGAGATACTCAGATGCCACAGTCATGAGCGCCACGACAACCCTACAATGCAACGAAAGGCTGAGTTGTAGGAGGCAATGGATTTTGTTATTGTAATTTTCCAGAGATGCCATTGCCATGGATGGATGTTACAGTTTTACCAAGCAGGCCCACCAGCGTAGGATCCCTCCAGCAATCGATCTGCACAGGTAACCAGATTTAATCTCTTCTTTTATCAGAGGAGCGGAGAAAGGAAATTTGTTGCTGAAGACCAACACGCCCGCAGTATATTAAAAAGCCCAAGTGCGACGTTACCAAGGAGCTACGTGAGACGGGGCAGAGGCTGCGTGACGAAGGGATATGTTATAAGGGAGCTGGCTGGGCTTAGATCTCATTCGTTACCAGATGAAATTAAAATGTTGATGCGGTGACAGGTGATGGAGACTTGCATTGCAGGTGATTGTTATGGTCCATTGCCGTCACACCTAGCAGCCCTCATCACAGGGCCCTGCACAGACACAGGATGAGACACTCCCTGCCCCAAGCAGCCGCCAGTCTATGTGAGCAGTGCAGGTGGTGTGTCCTGGGGAACATATTACAGAGAGTCCACCGTCATCCCCAGCTGGCTTGTGTGGCTGCCTGGAGGAGCCTGGAATGTGAACATCCCACCTCATCCGTGCTCTGATCCTGCAGCCCCGTTGATGAGCCCCACTGATCCGGAGGCAGTGTGGTCTAATGGATAGAGTGCGTGGCTGGGAGCCAGGTCACCTCCAGTCTGTTCCCAGCTCACCCCCTGTGATGGCTCAGTGCCTCTGTTTACCTGTCTGTGAAATGGAGAGAATGGTAAAGTGCTTTGAGTTCCTCAGATGAGAGGGGCTGGCCCTGCCATCCAGCCCCCAGGTAGGAGCAGCATGTGGCTGTACTATCCTAGGAGCAGGGCCAGGACCAGACAGTGACTTTGTCCCTGCTCCAAACTGGTCTTGGCTTCACTCCATCTGCCCACTCCCTGCCCACTGGCATGGAAGGAGTGCTAGTCCGCCAGTGGGGGCAGCTCTCTCACCCCGGGCAGGCTTTGGCAATGCAGGTAGGCTTTCTGTGCTGGCATCTTGCTCATCTCAGAGCAGCAGGGTCAGGTGGCATCACACCCACGGACTCTCCAGGCTGCCAGCCCCAGAGGGCAGCCCATGCCCACCAAATCAAGATCACAGAGCTGCCGTAAGAACTATCAGAGCTGTCGGCCATCTGACGTGTGCTGGTGCTCAGAGGGGCCTGTGCATAACCACACTCACACGTGTCTGCACACTCATGCCTGTAAATGGATGCACATGCGCACACCGTAGATACCTCTGTGTGCACACAAGCCTGCGTGTGCACACAGGCCCACACATGTGCAAATGTATGCCCACAGCACGTGTACACATACGCACGTGCACTTGCACCCACAAACCACTCCCTCATGCGTGCCCACCCCCAAAAGCACACGCGCTGCACACACACTGGCTCACTTAAAGTCCTCCCGATTAACATTGTTTCGTTGTGACGTTGCTGATCAATTAGGGAACATGCCCGTTTAAAGTTGTGCAATGCTCCCTTCTAACGTCGTTTGGCAGCCACCTGCTTTGTCCACTGCTTGCAGGAAGAGCAGCCTGTTGCAGCTAGCTGGTGGGGGCTTGGAACCAGGGTGAACCAGCAGCCCCCCATCAGTCCCCCAAATTTCCCTGTGCAGCAGCTGCCCAGCAGGCTACCAGTTCAGGCAGAGCGAGCTTTCTGGCTACAACTGCTGTCTCAACTGCCTGATTTTTTGTAAAGGCAACGTACTTCGAGTGGGGTCAGCGTGCTTAAAGGGGCAATGCTCATCTCTCTCTCTCACACACACAGTGTGTGTCTCTGTCTCTCCCTGCCATGCTGTCTCCCCTCCCTCCATTTGTGCTGCCTTGTAGAGTGTGAGGCTACATTAGCAACGTGTCAACCCTTGAGGGCTCAGCCGATTGCTAGTTCATCATTTAGCACTAAGGCATTCCCTGGGAAATATCCCACCCTCTGACTTCACCACCTCAACCAAGCTTCACAATCATCATTGCTGTGTACAGTATTAAACTGTTTGTTTAAAACTTATACTGTGTGTGTATATATATATATATATAAAATATAGCGGTGGTCTCCAAACTTTTCCTCTGGTGGGTGCCAGAGGAAGGACCGCTGCAGCGGTGGAGCACCCGCCGAAATGCTGCCGAAAGCGGCGTCATCGAGAGCCGTCGCCGCCAAAATTCGGGGGCGGCGCCTCTCGATGATGTCATCTGTCAACGGAAAGCGGCGTCATTGAGAGGCGTTGCTCCCGAATTTTGGGGGGCGACACCTCTCGATGACATCACTCGTTGGCGACAAGGTTGTCATCGAGAGGTGTCCCTGCCGAAATGCTGCTGAAATTTGGCGGCATTTCAGCGGGTGCTCTCCCGGGGGCCAGGCGCCCGCGGGCACCGCGTTGGGGAACCCTGTAATATACCGTAGTTTTTTGTCTGGTGAAAAAAATTTCCCTGGAACCTAACCCCTCCACACACTCCATTTACATGAATTCTTATGGGGAAATTCGATTCGCTTAACATTGTTTCGCTTAAAGTAGCATTTTTCAGGAACATAACTACAACGTTAAGTGAGGAGTGACTGTAATACATTATCGATACGCAGCAGAGTAATTTGTCTGGGAATCCCTTTGAAAGGAAAGAGCTCCAGTCACATTGGATCTGTGCTGGTGGCTGTGATAGTCAGGTAGTGGTGGTGGCCGGCAGAGGCGGCAGCAAGGTACCTTTTGCCTGTAGTGCAGTGCCCAAGGCCCATCAGTACAATTAGCTGGGGGTTACCCTGGTGTGGCCGAAGCATTGCTGGAATGAAATGAACGGGGAGTGGGGTGGGTGTCAGTGCAGTTCCCAGGGGGAAGGTCTCCGGGTTACAAAAACTATCGTCCCAGCTGGCGACTTTCTTGGAAACCTCAGCCCTTGCACCACTAGGATTGACGGGCGTAATGCCATTGGATGGTACACCAGCAGGATGGAGGAACTGCCCTGCTGAGGACATCATTCTCCAGGGGACGGCCAGCCCCTGTCACCAGCATGGAGGAGTGGGAGGAGCTGAGTGAAACCTTGTGATGAGGCGTTAAAACCTCACCAAGATTGATGGGCATGAACGTAAAGCTAAATTCATTACAAGCCTGCATCGAAGACAAAAGGGACTGTGGGCAGAGGGGCTTTTGCTGAGGTGTTTGTGTGTGTGTGAGATGCAGAGAGAAAAGAACCCATAGAAACTGAGAAGACAGGACAGAGAGAGGCAGAGGCAAAGGCAAGCCAAGCTGTAGCTGGTGAGCACAGTATGACCCTGGAGAAAGCTAGATCCCATAAGCTGTTGGATCTGGTGTTGGCTAAAGAGGCTTGGGGCTGTCAGCTATGAAGCTTCTCCTTTTCTTCTTGGTTTCTCCAGTATTCAGAGAAGCAGGACTTTGTACCTTCCTTGTGGGCAAACAAGATGGCATCAAAGTAATCATCAGACTCCATCCATTTCTCCTTCCATCTGGAACTGCCCCCCACCCCCACCCCACCCCAGAGCCCTGGAATTTGACTGGCTGCTCAAGTAGAAAATGGGCAACAGTAGCTTCCAGGAGCAAACAACAAAGGAAGTGGATCTCGGGTCTCCTAGAACGTGATCCCAGACTCCAGCAGCATTGCCTCCTGAGCTGGGTGGGCATCCATTGGCACTGCACTGGTGCCACTCCAATGCCACCCTGAGATATCCCTTCCGAGCTTTGGATTTGATGTGATATTGTCATAAACTGTCAGCCCTTCCCTCTGGGGAGCAACAAGCACTTCACAAACATCCGTGCTGGGCTAGGCAAGTGCCACTGACACTTGCGTTGACCATGGGGAAACTGAGGCACCCAGGCATCATTGCACAGGACCCTGTGCTTTTCGTGTCCGTAAGTCTGGCATTTAGTGCCTGGCACCCCCAGGGGATGTCATTCCTTAACTTTGCTCTGGCAGGATCTTTGTCACGTACACGGAGTGAGCAGTGCTGGGGATCACGCATGCAGGACGTAGGCGTCAGCAGAGAACATGTGGTGGTGTGTGGGATGGGAATGTGGATGTGTTCAGAGCACTGCCAGGCCTCTCCCTCATTCCCTGCTTCCCATTCATATTTTAAATGCCTCCTTCACTACGCACAGCACCTCTACAATACACAGACCTTCCCTGCTGAGCTCCGCAGCTGGCTAGATAACTGACATTGACAAATTGGGGAAACTGAGGCACAAAGAAGGGATTTGACTCAGCTAGGGCAACGCTAGGTGACCTGGTGCTCTAACCACATGGCCATCCTCCCACTGCTGGGAGCCTGGCTCAGCCTCTCCCTCTGGACGTGGGAAGGAAATGCCGGGCACTCGGCAGGCCTCTGCCAGCGAGCAGGGGTGGATTGGGGGCACACACAGGTTGGGAGGGGCTTGTCTCAAAGGTGGTGTGGCTTGTCACAGGTGTAGAGAAGGGGGTATGGCAGTCCTACCGGACTGGAAGGCCTTCTCCTTGGAGGGCTGGGTGGGTCAGATGCATGTGGGGGTGGGAGGATCTGTCATGTCCCCAGCTGGGGGGGTGGTTCTCTTGGGGGCAAGAGTGATGGTTAGGCCAGTTGCCAAGAGAGCCTTTTAGGGGGCCATTTCTATCTTCAGTTTGAACTGAGCCAATGTCACCCACAGATCCCAGCTTTGGCTGTTCCCTTCGCTGGGGCGTCCCTGGACCCTCTGGGGAGGGGGTCGGGGGGCATCACCAGCTCAGTGACTTTCCCCTGCCCCTGCGTGGGAATTCGCTCAGCCCTGAGAAAGCCAAGCCCCTGTCGCTGAAGCTGGCTGATTCTGAAACCCAATGTTCAATTCCCTGCCATGATTAAAGAAATTGCTTTCACCCGACGCCACTCTGTGGTGCTGGATCAGCACTGACCCATTGGGGTGAGCACCCCACCCTGCTCCCTGCACCCCGCGTCCCCGCAAACAGGTCTCTGAAGTCTAGCTAGGGGGAAGGGAAGCCCCCCCGCAGCAAGGCAGTCCATCTGCGTAATGGCTTCTTGCTGCTGTCAGCCCCTGTCCCTGCACAGTTTGCAGACTCCATACAAGCACACAGACACACACAGTCGCTGAGGCATGTGGGGGCAAGGGGGAAGGGAAATCCGGACGTCTCTTGGGAGCGAATTAAACAAATTCCCTTTTGCTTTGCTGGCTGAGGCAGAGACGTGTTAGTGGGGCTGGGGGCCAGGAAATCTGCCCAGGGCTCAAAGCTCCGGCTAGGCAGGCGGAACTGGGACCTTCACCAGAAGGTTGAGCCTCAGGGCCTGGACCCTGTGGGAGGCTGGCTTCAAGGTTTGCTTTGTGACCCTTCTTCGAGGCTCCCGAGGGCCAGATTCTGCCCTTCCCCTCACGCAAGTGGCGTAGGACGTTTCTCTGCCACACCCATCGTCCCTAGTGCAGCATCATGGCCCTGGAGCAGCATTGACTCATTGGGAGTGCACCCAACTGGGTCCCTACAGCACAGCGCCCCCTACAGCTGGGGTCAGCACTCAGAGGGGAGAGCACCCCCTGCTGAGCTCCCCACACCACCCAGAGTGCGGGAGCATAGGGGATGGTGATGACTCAGAGGGAAGAGCGCCCCCTACTGAGTTACTCACTCCACTCCTTGTGGTACCTGGGTTATCTCTGGAGGTCTCCAAGACTCCTGAAACACTTCCTACCAAGGCCCAACCGCAGTCTCTCCTCTCCCCTGGACCGGGCCACCCTCACTAGACAGCTACGCGCACATAGAGCCCACCTCTGTGCATCGAACATCACAAACTGGATATTCACAACACCTCAGTACCTGCGACTGGGGCCAACATCTCAGAAGACCTTGGCTCCTAGCTGGGAATCTGAGGGCCGGACTATCCAAAGGGCCCATGGTGCTGGGTTCTTTGGGAAATCTGGGTGCAAATGTAACTATGCAGGGTGCCAAGCCCAGGGAAATGTGACCCTGAGCTGTATGGAAAATCTGGTACAGCAAGGGAGGTTGAGGGTCCCAAGAACACATCAAAGCAAATAGGGGGAGCAGAGCACCACACAAATGCTAGGCAGCAGCTGGCACAGGTTCGATGCCCGTGGGAGCTAGTACCGGTGCCCCCAGAGCTGCTGACATCTCATGGCTGCTCTGTTGCTTTGATGAACCGACCGGAGTGGACATTGGTTTATCCGCCGGTGGGTGGGCGTCTCCTTTACAAAACCCACCATTCAAAGCAGCATCGTCATTGGCAGCTGCAGCGGGAAGGCTGAGGAGGAGGGGCCGATGGAGAACGTGAGCTGATTGGAAAACAGATCTATTTCTTGCCGAAAAATCCTTGTTTGAAAATGTTCAGTCTGAAATTTCCATTGTGTGACAGGTTTAACCCCCATCCTGGGGTGCCACCTGATGTGCCGGGGTCCCACTGAGTCTGCCCTTTCCACCAGCCTGGACATATATGTACACCTCCTTTGCCTAGGTGCTGACTCAGTGGGGAAAACTGACACAGGGAAAAATTAGTGGGTGCTATGCACCCACTGGTAGCTCCCTGCCACCCTGTTTCAGCTCACCTCTGCCTCCTCCCCTGAGCGTGCCACATTGTCCACTTCTCCCTCCTCCCTCCCAGTGCTTGCCACCGAGAAACAGCTGTTTCACGTGGCAAGCACTGGGATGGAGGGGGAGGAGGGGGAACGTGGCGTGCTTGGGGAAGAGGAGGGGCTGTGGTGGGGATATATGGAAGGGGTCCGAAGGGGCAGGAAGGGGGCGGAGTTGGGACAGGACAGGGCAGGGGTGGAGTTGGAGTGGGGTCGGGGGTGCAAGCACCCACCAGCACCAAGGAAAGTTGTCGCCTATGCTCCTTTGGGGTATAAACCCAAAATAATATTGTCTTGCACTGTATAGAGAGCTATATAGTGTAAGCTCATAAAAATTCACCCTCTCCCTCAGCATGGAGAGAGAGATGCACAGCTTTTTGCCCTTGCCTGCAGATATGAGGTGCACCAGCTG
The DNA here is from genome assembly GCF_003597395.2 of Chelonoidis abingdonii. Lineage (NCBI taxonomy): Eukaryota > Metazoa > Chordata > Testudines > Testudinidae > Chelonoidis > Chelonoidis abingdonii. The sequence continues at coordinate 3,656,239 of NC_133788.1, read as the reverse complement.
GGTTTTGAAATAAACAAGAAATACTTTTATTAACTACAAAAGTGGAATTGTACATGATTATAAGGGACAACAAACAGAACAAAGCAGATTACTGAGCAAATAAAACAAAACCCGCAAACTAAGCTTAAAACACTCAAGACAGGGTTTCAAAACGTAATTTCTCACCCTAAACGTTGTTTTAGGCAGAGTTCCTGTAGAGTTCCAGTTATTTCCCTTTGCAGACCGGACCCCTGTCTCTGCCTGGACTCAGCCCCTGCCTTTCCCTTCAGAAGGGTTTAGCAATTTTCCTCCTTGGGCGGGGAGACAATGGAGAAGAGTCCTGATTGCCTCACTTCCCAGTCTGAAAGAGAACGTACATAAGGCGGGAATCTTTTGTTTCCCAGTCTGACCCCCGCCCTCTCTTAACGGAAAAACACTGAAAGCCCAAGATGGGGGTTTAATACCAGGTGGCACAATCACCTGACCCTGTAGTGTCAAAGCAGCAACCCAGGGAGCTTCTCAGGAAGGCAGGAGATTAGTATCTTCAAAGTTTGATCGCCCTTCTTAATGGCCCAATCCAGGCTGACGGCCTCCTGTCTGGTGGGTGTTCTCCCAAATACACATACAATTGTAATAGTTACATGGTCAATATTCCTAACTTCAGATACAGAAATGACACGTGTATTCAAATTGGATAATCACATTCAGTAGTTCATAACCTTTCCAATGATACCTCACATGACCCATCTTGCATAAAACACACCTGAGTTATGCCATATTCATATCACAACAATATTTTTATGAATATGAGGTGCAATGTCTGTGGACCTGCCAACCTGCCAACCTGAAACGTATTCTCACCAGCAACTGCACACCGTACCATAGTAACTCTAGCTCAGGAACCAATCCATGCAACAAACTCCGATGCCCAACTCTGCCACATATCTACACCAGCAGACCACCATCAACATGGACCATAACCAGATCACCACACTCAAGTTCATTCACCCTGCACATCCATCAAGTACATTATATGCCATCATATGCCAAGCAATGCCCCTCTGCTATGTACACTCGGCCAAACTGGACAGTCTCTACGGAAAGGAAGGGATAAGTGGACCCACAAATCAGATTATCTGGAATGGCAATATAACCAAAAACCTTAGGAGACGCCTTCAACTCCCTGGCCACACTATAGCATACCTAAGGTGCCATCCTGCAGCAAAAAAACTTCGGCACACAGACTTCAAAGAGAAACATGCTGAGGCTCAGGTTCTCTGCAATTTGACATCCCATCAGCTCTGGGACTAAACAAGACGTGAATGGCTTGCAATTACCAGAACCACTTTCCCTCCCTTGGTTTCACACCCTCTACTGCTAGAACAGCGGCCTCAATCTCCCCTGATTGAAACTAACAATTTCCACTACCTGCGTCTGACGAAGTGGGCATTCACCCACGAAAGCTCATGCTCCAAAACGTCTGTTAGTCTATAAGGTGCCACAGGATTCTCTGCTGCTTTTACAGATCCAGACTAACACGGCTACCCCTCTGATACATAACTCTCTAACCAATTATATCCCACCACCCTAATTAACTTACACCTAGCAAAATTAATTATACAGCAGACAGAAACAATTAGAGAACCAGACAGATTCACAATAGAAAAGTGGTGGCCGTAAAGATAAAACAACACAGAAATGAGGGTTTCACAACCACAACCATTGATAAGCGATTTCTTGCCAGACAGGATGCTGGCAAACTAAGTTTTCTTTAACCATCTTTCTCTGGTGGTGAGGGGCACTATCAGCGCAGGATCGTTTTCCCAATAGCACCTTATTTCGATGTGGCTGGTTTGGGATGTGAGGATGTGACCAGTCGCTTGCCAGCTTATGGCTGCTCCTGATGTTAGCCAAAGGCCTTAGCTTAAGAACAAGACCTCAGACTGTCACAGGGAGAGAAGGCCCAGATACAGGCAGACAGTGATTTTGATTCTTAAGTAGCTAAGTGATAAAAATACGCCTAAGTTCTTAAAATCTAGGCCTCTACCAGCAGGTTTGAATATCTCTATTCTAACAGTTTCTGCACAGTCTGTGATCACGTGGGCGCTATACACTTTGGTGACATGATAAGCTCACCAGAGATGGATAGCAGCTGAACACCCAGGCAAAGCGCCTTAAGGACATAGGTAGGATCGATGTGGGTGGCAGGCAAACTGCGGGGACCACGTCCCTTTGGGCTCTTCCTTGATGAGGATGAGGATGTACAAGAGGCCGAACTCGATGATTTACTGGTCCTGTCACAATTACCCCCTCACCTCCATGTGCCCCCTTGTGGCTGGACACAATCGTGACACAGTTACTGCCTCAGTTTCCTCACTTGGACATCTTAAACATTCCACCACGTCTTTTCCTGTCCAATATTATCCCAACCCGGGTTGGGCTGTTACCCCACATGCACACAGGACAAAACAGTTTGTAAAAGCCCCAACCACAGGCCATTTATCCCACACACATTGCCCATAAAACACCCCAGAGACAGCCCTTGTCAGGATCCCAGCACTGGCTCAGGAAGGAGAGCAGGTTAGTCCCTCCACTGGTCCCCTGACAATTCCTCCCTATTCCCAGCCGGGGTCGGCAGACTCCCCCCTCTGCAGCTTCTCCCTGTGACTGAGTCTCCCCCTTCCTGGGAACCTGCCTCCTGCCCCAAGTGTCTTAGTTGGGGCTGACGAGCCCGGTGCCCCTTCTCTGCTTCCCAGGCTGAGTGTCTCCAGATTCCAGCTGGTCACCAGGTGCAGTGTTTGAGTCACAGGATGTGAGGTTCTGCTGGGACAAGACCCTGGACCTGCGGATGGCCAACACCTCCACGCTGCTACCAGCCACTGTGCTAGGGCCATGGGAAGTACCACCTTGGGAGGCCGGACTGACGGTGTCCTTCAGGGCCCAGGCACCCTATTTCAGCCCAGGAGGAGTTCCAGGAGGTGTATGCATGATCAGACAGACTCCCCTGAGCTGTGGCAAAGGACCTGCCCCTCAGCTCGCTCTTGGGCTCCCCCTTGGACTGACCTCCAGACCTGGTCACCCCAGTTGTGAGGCAGGAGAACTGAGGCCCTCTTCTGTAAAGGGGCTCAGTCACCCGGGGACAGGCCCCTTCTGGCCTTAAACTCTGTCTGAGCATTCCCAGTAACTTCAGAGCGACAGCCCGAGGTCACCGATGGGGTCCACTGAGGGGTCCATAAAGTGCTGGCCACTTGGCCCCACCGCTATGCAGCAGCTTTCTTGGATGTCTCCCATCCGCTGCCCTGGCCTTTTGTTTCCACTCTCTTGCATTCTCAGATTCTCACCTCCCTTCCCAGGCCTGTTATCACCCGTCTGCATGTATCATTAGCTCCCACGGGGGGCTGGTGAGAACTTGCTGTGGCCTGGGATGTGCTAAGTTCTTTCAGCATCACTGGAAGTGCCATAATTGCCCTCCTCTCCCCCACTTCTGGCCAAGAGAACGAGCCCAGATAATTGACGTTAATGACATTAAAGGAGGGAAGCGAGTGAGTTGCTGCTCCTGACCTTGGTGTGCGGGATGCTTCCCTGCCTGACTGCAATGACTACGGAGAAGGGGCGTGGGAGGGACACAGGCACTCTCCCTGATGAAAGTCACATAGGCCAGACCGTCAGGCTCTATGGTCTCCTTTCATTCCCACATGGGGCCGAGGAAGGAAGATGAAGGCCCGATGTGGCTGCAGGGGGGTGTCTGTGAGCTTCCTTGCCTAGTGGCTTGGAACGCAACCACCGCTCCCCTCACCAGGAGAAAGATCCAAGGAGCTGGTTTTGTAGAGGATTTGGACCTTATCCAGGGAACTCCAGAGATATAAACAAGAGCACCAGAGAGGCAGCAAGGTCTAATGAGTAGGGCACTGGGCTGGGAGCCGGGAGAGCTGGTGCCTGTTCATAGAATCCTAGAATCTCAGGGTTGGAAGGGACCTCAGGATGTATCTAGTCCATCCCCCTGTTCAAAGCAGGACCAACCCCAACTAAATCATCCAGGCCAGGGCTTTGTCAAGCCGGGCCTTAAAAACCTCTAAGGATGGAGATTCCACCACCTCTCTAGGGAACCCATTCCAGTGCTTCACCACCCTCCTAGTGAAATAGTGTTTCCTAATATCCAACCTAGACCTCCCCCACTGCAACTTGAGACCATTGCTCCTTCCTGCCTCTGGGCTTGTCTACACTTGGAATGCTACAGCAGCACAGGACTTCAGTGCAGACACAACCTACCCCAATAGGAGGGGTTCTCCTGATGGCATAATTAATCCACTTCCCCGTGAGGTGGTACCTAGGTTGATGGAAGAATCCTTCCTTCCACCTAGCACTGGCTACATGGGGAGTTAGTCTGGCTTAACTACGCCTCTCAGGGGGGTGGATTTTTCACATCCCTGAGCGACATCATTAAACCGACCCAATTTTCCAGTGTGGATGAGACCCAAAACCACATCACGAATAATGAATAAAGATGGAGCTGAAGAGCATGCAGCAAAGCCAGCGTCAGAGGTCTGCAGAGAGGGCAGGGGGTGTCCTCCCAGACACCGAAGCGACAGAGATCTGCAGAACTCTCCAGTCATGCAGCAGGGGATAAACGCTGGGGAAGAGAAGAGTGATTTAAGCAAAAGGACAACGGTTGGCTCAAGAACACATGGGCCAGGAGTGCGGTTAGGCTGGAGATGAGGCAGTTTCTAATCTCAGAGGAGGGAGACTTTGGAGCAGCCTAACAACCCAATTAGTTTGAAGGTGACACTTGATACCTTTCAGCGTGGGATGGTCTGATGGTCTGTCTGAGACAGCAGGGGGCTGGATTAGATGACGCAAGAAGCCTCTTCAGTCCTTCATTCCATGTTCCTGTCCATTGCAGGGCGCTGCAGGTTGAGCTGTCTCAGCTCATGGCTCTGGCACACATGTTGGGCTGATCTGGCTCCCCCTAAAGCTGAGACCAAAGCTTACACTGACTATCGCCTGTAGCTGTTCAGTGGGAGACTGGCCCGGGGCTGAGGTTCCCTCTGTCATGAGCCGAGCAGTGATGGCAGAGTCTTTGAAAGCAGCTTGCTGGCTTTCTCCAGAGGTGCCAAGCGCCGCCCCCTCCCCTGTGCCACCTGTCACTGCAACTTCTCCTGCCAAGCTGTGGTTTGCTTCATAACATCATATGGCGCCCTATGAGCGTACGCCTCCAGCTTTGCACATTTTGAGAACGGGGCTAATTTGGGGCTGTATTTGTTGCAAAGCTTTTCGGTATTTGTGCTGGAGGCACAGACAGAGCCTGCCAGCCAAATCCCAGCCGCGCAGACGTGGGTGCAGCTCCATCCAAGTCCCCAGCGTGGCACCCACGGGAAGCCCTATTTCCAGGGTGTTCTCCCTCTAGCACCTATGGCCTCTGCCAGGCCACCTCAGTGATTGCCTGCCTGGTCCAGATGTGCCGCAGACAGAGTGGGCTGGATTCTCCTCTCCCTTGGGGGTAAATCAATTGTAATGCCACTGACTGCAGTATCCAAGCAGTGTGAGGAGAGGCTCTGCCCCGCTGTCCCACCCCCAGCTGATGGGTAACACTTTGAGGGCTGGTGGAGGTTGGAGGAACCCCTGGGCAGCTAACCAATGTCAGGGCAATGAGCACAGGGATGTAACTAAGTGGGCAGCTCCCTGCTCCCTGCCATGGAGACTAGGCCTCCTAGAGGCTAGCGACAGGGCCATGGACACAGCAGAGAGGCAGTTGCGGGGCTTCCAGACATGCTCTTTGGCTTGCAGACTTGGCTGCAGGGCCGATGAACTTTGGGGGAGGTGGCGGTGCTGCCCGCTGAGGCGTGTGCACCCGGCGAGGTGGCAAAGAGGAGACATTAACTTGACACCCAATAGCCAAGCCCTGGCCGTCTAGCCAAAGGCCCTTTAGCGAGTACATGGGAAAGGACTTAAAGCCGCTAAAACCACCTCATTTCACGCTTCCCTGCCTCGCCCGTGTTTCACAACTCTGCACTTCTCTCCTCGTGCCATCTCCCTGGGCCTTCCTCCGGGGACCGATCAGACCAGCTTCCCCCTCTGTGGGGCAGCCGGCTGGGAAGGACAGAGCCCCGAACTTCCGTGCAATCCCTGAGTCCTCATTCCTGCCCTTGCCTGGTTCGTAGCAGAGAGACACTGGGCGGCTCCGGGCAATGGGGTGGGAGAGGCAGAACATCACAGGCGCTGGCTCTGGTGCACAGCAAATCAGCAGAGACCCAAAGCCCTCCCCATCTAGCTGGGGTCACGGCAAAACCCGGCATCCGCTCTCAAGGGAGTTTGTGGAGCGAAGGCTGGAGCTTCGCTGCTTTTATTTATCTGAGGTGGAGCCTGTTTGCCAAGCCCCCTTTGATATGGATACGCTGCTTGCCCACTGTCATCTAGCCAGACACTTTGTGCCGGTGGCTATCCATTGCTATTTGCGGTGTCTGGTCCTTTCAAGAGGCTTTGATGGGCGTGGAGTGTTTTGTGTGTCTGGTGATGTCCTATCCCCCCCATAACGACAAGAGATCGATCCTGCTGCACAGGGCTCCAGCTGTCCAATCGCTGGGCTGTGTCACACCCCCAGGGGTCCCATTCTCTGGATGAAGGCAGCTCAGCTAGTACCCCAACACACATCTCCCTCCACAGGTTAGAGTGGCCTCAAGCCAGCCATGTGGTGCAGGGGGGCTTGCTTTCAGCTGCGTCCTGGGATAGCTTCAGTTACCTGCTCTGAGGTGGCTGCATCTGGGCCCTGGGAGCAGGACACAGCGTGATTTAATTCAACCATACGCTTTCCCCCCTCCCCCCGCAAAACCAGCTACTTCAAATGCACAATTGGGTAAATATTTGGAAAGGTTCTTCTCAAACACAGAGAAAAATGTATTCTTTGGTGAGTCATCTTTGCCAGGGCCTGGCACTGAACTCTGGGAAACTGCCCAGTCAGTCCAATCTGATTATATACGCTCGCACACGCAGATGCAGGGACAGATACATACATACACACCTACTGTCGCCCCACACGCTGACACGCTTCCCATCAGCCTCCCCACACAGCTACAACCAGCCTCCCCACATATATCAACCCTCCTGCATACAGTCAACCCCCCGCCTACAATCAACCCCACACACCCACAATCAACCCTCATCCATACCTACAATCAGCCCTCCCCAGACACCTACAATCAACCCCCACACCTACAACTAACCACACAAATCTACAATCAACCTCCACACGTGCACAACCAGCCCCTGTGCACACCAACAATCGACAACCACACTTACAATAAACTCCCCCGTGACCCCATCCCTATAACAGCTCCCCCATATTTACGGCCCTCCCCTCGACACACACCGCCCCTACAGTCATTCTCCCTCATACTCCTACAATCAACCCTCCTACCTACAATTGCCCCACACAAACTCGCAGACCTACCATCCCCCTGCCCCAACACACCCTGCGATGACCCTCGCTGACAGATTCATGCAAGTCTGTTTTCACACATTCCCTATGAAGGAAGGCTGAAAGACTTGGGTTTGTTTAGTTTGGTAAAGAGCAGACTGAGAGGGGACATGATAGCAGTTTTCAGGTATCTAAAAGGGTGTCATAAGGAGGAGGGAGAAAACTTGTTCACCTTAGCCTCTAAGGTCTTGGCTACACTACACATTTCAAAGCGCTGCTGGGAGCGCTGTCGCGGCAGTACTTTGAAGTGTGCGTGTAGTCAGAGCGGCAGTGCTGGGAGAGAGCTCTCCCAGCGCTGCACGTAAACCACATCCCTTATGGGTGTAGCGTGCAGCTCTGGGAGCCGCACTCCCAGTGCTGCTGCCCTGATTACACTGACACTTTACAGCACTGTGTCTTGCAGCGCTCAGGGGGGTGTTTTTTCACCCCCCTGAGAGCGAAAGTTGCAGCGCTGTAAAGTGCAATGTAGCCAAGGCCTAAGGATAGAACAAGAAGCAATGGGCTTAAACTGCAGCAGGGGAGATTTAAATTGGACATTAGGAAAAAGTTCCTAACTGTCAGGGTAGTTAAACACTGGAATAAATTGCCTAGGGAGGTTGTGGAATCTCCATCTCTGGAGATATTTAAGAGTAGGTTAGATAAATGTCTATCAGGGATGGTCTAGACAGTATTTGGTCCTGCCATGAAGGCAGGGGACTGGACTCGATGACCTCTTGAGGTCCCTTCCAGTCCTACAGTCTATGAATCTATGCTCCCCACCCATTTAGCCACATGCTCCACAATCGTACCGTTTTCTCACCCGTTTCCTGAATGGAGCCCCCGTCACGAATCATGTCCACACAGGAAGCCATTCCGCAAATGCTGTTGTGCAATAGCTTATTCCACACTAGCTGTGCCAGTCAATTTCCCCTCGCAGACAAGGTCTCTGGGCTTTGGTACCTGGTCTGTAACACGGGCACAAAATCCTGCTGCTCTCCCATGCTTTGTCTGGTCAGACCGAGCTCCTTTGGACACTCTCCCTCTGTGGGTCTGGGCTCACAAGGCCCTGATTTAGATTGATGCCTCTAGGTACTACCCTAATAAACCTGGTAATGTGGAGCGGGACCTCTGTGTGATGTGTCAGAGTGTGACTGCAGAGCTGGCTGGGAAGTGATGCCTGGAGCTTCACAGGTCTGGGAGCCCAGTTCCCCCTATACCCTCCTGGCTGGCTGAATTGTCCTGTGAGATTCACTGATGGGCACCAGCATGCCATAATTAATTACCTAGTTACCCATTTTGATAGCCTCAGCGTGAAGAAATATTAAGGAGGCTGGGGGAATTCCAGGCCAACTCAGCAATAAGATCTGCTGTCCTTCCTGCTTCTAAATCCCCAAAGCCGGGACAGTCACCCCTTCCTGTCCCAGCGGCTCTTCTGCATCTGCCTCCCGGGTGACAGTGATGTTATTGTTACAGGTTGGCCCTTCTCCCCGCCACATCCCAGAGCATCCATTTCCCCTGCATGCTCAGATAATCCCACCCCTGCCGGGATTTGCAAGGTCAGAGATCAGAGGTAGCAGCCGGGGAGGCAAAGGCTGGATGTGTATTTACAAAGAAGATGGAGTGGGAGAGGTTTTTCAAAACAGGACACAAGATTTGTCCAGAAACCAGCGTTTTAGGTGGGCTGGAGTCCAGGCTCTGGAGCCGAAATGCACCTGAACTTTGCATGGTCAAACAGCGTGGCTCCCCCTTAAACCCTGGCCTGCCATTCACCTGCCTCTGATCTCTGAGTGGAGCTAATCACCAGAGTAATAGCTGGTCAGCAGACGTTAATCCCAGCATGCTGGGGCCATAAGCCGTGTGGGAAATGCACCGGAGGTGTCGTGCATGCCGGGCTTTGCCAACCTCATGCTGCAAGATGGAGCCTGCCCTGCAGATGGGGCCTCTCCTCCCAAGGATGTAGATCCTGTGCACACTACACTCCTGGCCGGGATCCTGGTTCCTGTCCTTTTGCCCTGTGTGACTGGACTTTAACCATATTTCAGAGTCAGGCGAAGCCCTGGTCTGACTGGGGTTCTGAGACACAGCTGGGGCCCAGCCTCCGCTGGGTGTTGGGCTAGGGGCCGGCCAGGGCTGCGGCTGACCCAGGTGAAGGCTGAGGCCCGTCTGGCGCAGGGAGCAGAGATGGGGCTTAGGGCCTTCCGGAGGTTCTGGAATGGCCTCGCAGGAGGAGCCGTGGGGGCAAACGGCCTCGCTGGTGTGGAGACGGAGTTTGATGCATTTATGAAGGGTTGACGTGGAGGGCTGCCTGCCACAGCAACGACTGGCCTCGAAGATCCAGGAGGTCCTCCCAGTCTTGTGCTCTGCTCCGTTGCTATGTGGCTGGTTCAGTCCAGCCCGGGACAGCAGAGAACCAGAGCTGTTCCCCTGCAGAGGATGCTCAGGGCTCTGCTTTGCACGAGGCGAGTTCATGGCAGCGGTATAGCTCCTAACACACTAGCTGCAGAGGAACCAGTGGATGCTCTATCCCCTGAGGTGACTCCTTTGGGCAGGTGAGGGTGCTATACTGGGGGGGGGGGGGGGGCTATACCAGCAGGCCTGTCCCCTTATAAGACATTATCCCAAGCTCCCATCACGTCCTTGGGAGGTAGGTGAATAGTATCCATCCTGTTCTATAGGCAGGGAAACTGAGGCACAGCACGGGGAAGCGACTCACCCAAAGTCACCCAGCAGATCAGCCGCAGAACGGGGATTCCTGACTCCCAGGAATTCCTCTAGACCAGGCTGCCTCAGCTGGGCAACTGCTGCCCAAGGATCTATTCTGTAGTTAATCAGTGGCCTTTGGCCTTCAGGGCTGGCAGCATGGCACTAAATGCTTCTAACCCCCCCCCGCAAAGACCATGCGACCACACAAGGGGTGTGGACATTGGTGCAATGGCTAAAGAGCAGTGGACGCCTGGCTCAGCAGGATCAGAGGTGGAGGCTAACGAGCATGCGGCTGGCACCCAGCGTCATTAGCTCTGAGGCTATTACCCTTGGGTCCTGTCACTGTGCCATCGAGTGACCAGGGGTGATGCTTGTTGATGAAAGGCGAGTCTGTGGCAATAGGGAGGGATGGTGAGTGTGTTCTGTGGGTGCAGAGTAGTGAGAGTGTGCAGGTGTCCATGAGCAAGTGTGCAAATGTAGGGGAGTGTGTCAGGGGAGGTGCAAGTGAAAGTGAGTGTGCAGAGGTGAGTGTGTTTCCGTGTGAGCCGGGCTGGGCAGGTGCGAGCATGGTTGTGTGGGAGTACAGATGCTAGCGAGCGCCTGTGAAGCCTGTGCTTGTGTGTGTGAGTGTGCAGGGGTGTGGGGGTGTATGGGTGTGTGTCTGTGAGTGTGCCGCTGATGTATTTCCACGAGTGTGCAGCTGTGAGCCGGTTTGCCAGGGGGCAGGGGTGTGTGTGTACTGGAGTGAATGCGATGGTGCAGGCAGGTCTGGGTTCGCCGGGGAGAGTGTGTTTTGTGTGTGTGGTTGTGTACGTGTGTGTCTTTGGCTGTATTCCCAGGTCCGACACAGCCGCTTCCAGGCTAAGCCTGGGGCTGCACTGGCCCACTAGAAGAGCTGGTAATCAGATGATCCAGTAAAGGAAGAAATTAGCTGCAAAGCAGCAGCTTGTTTCAGGTCTGCCTGCGCTCGGAGAACTTGGCAAAGGGCTCCATTTGCGAAATCAACCCCCAACCTCCCACATCCGTGGGGCACACCAGGTGGGCTGGAGAAGCCTGAGGTTGATGGTACCTGCCAGGCCCTGCTTGGTGATGAAAAGTCTCCCCCCAGGAGCCATCCTAGGGAGACACAGCAAGAGGCGTGAAGTCCAAGTGCCCGCCAGTGTGACTCAGACGTAGCTTCGCTGAGGCCAGTGGCCCCGAAGTCTAGGGATGGGGTGAGTCACCTTCAGGACAGATCCTGGTGGCTGGGGACAGGCTGGGGGCAGTTGCATGGCTTCCTGATGCTGGCCCAGCTGTGGGCGGGTTCATTCCAGTAGGGCTCCAGGGGGCTGAGCCGGCAGCCACAAACAACCTGCGCCCCTTTTCCTGGCTGCATGCTCTGAGGTGTGCTGGGGCGCAGCCACCCCCTCAATCAGCACTGGAGCCTGTTTGCACGGAGAAGCTACGACACGGGGATAAACTGGCCTGGTGGACTAGACCGTGTGAACCAGAGCAGGAGCAGACCCTAAGTATGGCAGAAATGAAGGAGATCCCCTGCCGCCTACAAGGCTAGGGCTATGATTGGTTTCCCTATAATAAGCATGTTCCAGCTAAAGCAGGGAGGTCAGATGCCACGGTGATGGGGAATGCCAAGATAGAGAGGGGCGGGGGGGGGGAGTGTATGGGGATAGATACATAGATAGATAAATAGATGCTGGGTGTATATGGGGCTAGATAGACAGCTAGATAGATGGATGCTGGGTGTGTATGGGGCTAGATAGATAGCTAGATAGATGGATGCTGGGTGTGTGTGGGGCTAGATAGATAGATGGATGCCGGGTGTGTATGGAGATAGATAGATGGATGCCGGGTGTGTATGGGGATAGATAGATAGATAGATGCTGGGTGTGTATGGGACTAGATAGATAGATAGATAGATAGACAGATGGATGCTGGGGTGTATGGGGATAGATAGATTGTCTGGAGACAGCATGAGAGAGACAGGGTGTATGGAGGAGGTGGGGGGTATATGGGGACAGATACATCAGCAATCTCTCAGTATTATGCAAAGGATTCAGGCAGCCTGCGGGGCTAATATCTTCTGGTCCCAACAGGACACCAGCTACAGAAGAACAATGTCTTGGCTCTTTGCCGCTGTGGGCTGGTGACAAGCCCCGTGCCGTCTGTCACACACGGCATCTCGCTGAAGAGGAGGCGATGGCAGAGAGCCTGTGCGTGATAAATACGAGGTGTGTGATGCGGCATCTACAGCAAAGCCCGTCTCTGCCACATGCAAATGCTGGAAGGTGCCAGGCGTCTGCAGAGGTTGGAGCCGTTTGTAATGAGTTTAAAAGGTGCTCGGCAGCAGCCTGGGTTGTGGAGAGGGTGGGGGAACTGGTGGGGAAAGCTAGAGCTGATGACCTGATAAATCCTGAACTAAACTGAACAGGACAGACCCACAACTGGCAGGAATCGCCGGAGCTCCACTAACTGCCTGTTCACACCAGCTCAGGATCCAGATTATCATCAGCTGGGAGAGGAGGGAGAAAATGTGTCAAAGCTTTGCCCTCCAGTCAGAGGCTGCTTTGGCTTGCAAAACACTCAGTGCTCAGGCTGCCCACCTGTGACTCAGTTCCCGCTCCCTCCAGCTCCCCTGGGCAAGTCACTCGCACTCAGACCCTCCCAGGCAGTGCTTCTCAACCTCTTTACCATTGTGGGCCACAAAATTAGAGCCACTGCGCCCTCCCGCCAAAACTGCCCACAGTCCCCTATGCCCAACACCCCCACCCGCAGTGGGGCCAGGAGCAGCACCCTAGGTGCGGGCTGGGTAGCCTGGACATCTGGGTGACCAGCCCCCAGCCCCCTCTGTGTAGAGCGAGGCAGCAGCTGGACCCTTGTCTGTGGTGAGGGCAGACAGTCCCCTATGCAGAGTCATGTCCGACTTGGTTGTGCCGGTGACACTGGGCAGCGTTTCTGTGAGCAGCAAGCTCTTTGCTCTGAGCCAGCGTTTCCAGAACAGCTCACAGGTGCACACAGCAAGCATCTGCTGATGGTCTGATAGTCCCCACGTGCTTATATTATTAGGCATGCACGTGATTCTGGCGCTAAGCAAACATGTGGCTGGTAAATTCAGACCTGAGGTTTCCTTGCAATGCAGGAACAAGCACTCAGCTGGCTACGGAGGTGGGCAGCGTTAAGTACCAAAAAGGCACTAAAAAGCAGAGGTAAAAAACACTTTCCTGTAGCTCGACTGGTATATTGAGGGCACTCAGAGCTAGCAGGGACCTGGTCTCACTTCTAACATGCCCAGCTGGAATCTATTAAGTAGGTGCTTTCTCAAGCTCCACTCGAGAGACTGAAACCTACTCCTGGCATGCACCCTGCAGATGTTTTCAAAGCAGCTCAACACAGGAGTCACTCTGGTGGTCCGTGCCAAGCGCAAGGTGGCAGGAAGTCCCATGCCGTATACAGGCATCTTTATTAATGTGACAGCACCGACCGATGGGGATAACTCACTAGGCGTCTATGGGGAGCTTCTGATTTAGGCTCTGCCTGGAGACACATCCTGACAGAGTGATAACGCAGCCCCATTACGCTTTGCCAGCCTCATTGGGATCACCCACCCACCCTGCACTTCCGCCTGCTGGATGCCAGTTCACGCCACCAGGCAATTAAGCTCTCCGAGCGGATAACATGACGGATCTTCCCTGGCAGACTCCGGCTGGTTCCTTTACAGGTTCCTCCACCTCCTCTTTGGCACTGTCTCAGAACAAGGCAAGTCCCAGTCCCGGCACGAGACTGAAGAGGCAGATGAAGGATTTAATGGGGTTGCGGGCGCTGCTGGGTTCCTCTGCTGTGGCCAGTAGGCTCTGCCCCCGCTCCAATGCGCTGCATGGCCTATTCTGTGAGTCCTTTCCAGCGCTCAGCCCAGCGCTGGCACTACATGGCACTGGTATTTCCTCTGTGCTTTGCCACCAGGGGGAATGCCACAGGAGCTGCTCCCACCCAATGGGCCACATTAACAGCCTTGATGAGGCCTGGTAGAGAGCAGCTGGTCTTGCTAACGAGCCGCAGGGGAAGAGGAAACAAGGACAGGAAGCCAGGGACCAAGGGCCTGCACCGGGTAGGGCTGGGGTAGGGGCCTGCTGAATGTGGAGAACAACCAGGGAGAAACGGGAAGTTGTTTCTCTTCCTGGAAAAAGGGGACAAGTCCCAGGCCTGAGTGCTGCGACTTCTGTCTAAATTAACTAGACCCAGAAGGGACAGACTCTGGACTGGGGGAGTTTATTTGAGGAGCCCTGGAGAGGGTAAACTGAGGCAGGGTCTCTGCAGAGCGACCTCTGGTGGCAAGAGGGCATGAGTGTGGCAACGGCTCTGTTACAGGGTGGTTCATTTCCCATCAGGGCTCTTGTGGGGAAAACCCAGTTGCATTATGGGAAAGGGCCATCCCGCCCTCTGTGTTTGCTGCACAGTGACTATGGAAGATGCAGCCGGTGTTTCCTTGTGGGCCGACAAACGGTGCCCTTCACTATCCCTCCCAGGAGCCCTTCTGCTCAGCCCCCAGCATCTGGAGCAAAGCCCCAGGGGAGGGACCTGGGACGGATGTGCCTTTTGTCACTGGATGGCCAAGCCCAGATGCTAATAGAGCCACATGACAACAGATCTGAGTGGAGTCTAGGGCTGGGATAGCGGGGGCTGTGGGTCGGGATTGAGGGGCACTGTCAGAGCTCTGTGAGTGGGAGCTGTGTGGCAGATAACACAGAGAGAGCGGCTCCCAGCCTGTGGGGCAACGCAACCCCGTTCACCTGCCCCCTCATGCAGCCCAAGGGCAGGACGCCACCCTCAGGGAAGGGCAGGGAGAGGGGTCGCCTCTCCCTGCAGTGATGTGGGTGAAGCTTCCACCCTGCCTGACTGTTATCTCGGCTACACGAAGACCCCAGACCCAGCTTCATTAGAGCTGTACCACAGTGTCTCTTGTTGGTGTCTGTCCTGCACCAAACTCCTCCACCCGGCCAAAGTCTTTTTATTGTTCAAAGGCTCCTGGGGCAGATGGAGATCCAGCTTGGGTGGTGTCTTGTAATTTCCAATGACCTGCAGCAGATGCTCCAGCCGGAGCACAGTGCATTTGACCTTTGCTCAGTGACACAGCCCTTTCACTGGCAGGGAAGAGGCGGAATCCCTTCCTGACCCCACTTGGTGATTCACCTCCTCCCTGAAGCATGAGGAGTGACAGTCGTAGTGCAGCTGCAGCTGCTCTTTTTATTCAGAAACTGTTTCTTGGATCTGCTCCAGAAGTTTTTTACTTCCATGACATCCTGCAGCAGCCAGTTCCGCAGGTTAAGCAGACAGTGTTAAATGTACCTGCCTGGGTCTGTTACAAGCTCGCAGGCTTTTATGCGCTCATTGTCCCAGCTCTCCTGGGTTCCAGTCCGAGGATTTAAACATTCATCCTGTCATGTTCATGGGCTGGATGGCCACTTTCCAGCCCAACCTGAGCAAGGGGCAGTGTGCAGCCACGTCTCAGGAGCAGGGCCGGGACCTGACTATGACTCTGAGATTCACAATCTCATCTCCACTCATCTCTGCCTGGATCTGGGGCAAGGGCAAGTGCTTTGGAAGGGGCAGAGCCAGTGCACTGCTTAGTCCCTGCCCACCCGCTTGCTCGCTGCCCCGTGCATAATCTAAAGGAGCTGGACAAGTGTGAGAGGGAGTGTACCAAGAGACTCGGATCCTGTGCGGAAGGGGCTGTACAAGTCCCTAGACAGAGACGAACTGTTGTAGGATAAGGCTGGTGTGTGTGAGGTCCGTGGCTATGACGTCAATGCAAAGCTCCATTCAGAAAAAAAATCCATGCAAGGCATTATCCTAGCCCAGGCCAGCTGGCCCCCATCCAATCTGCGGGGGCTCAGGAGCCCAGGGGAGCGCTGACCCAGGAAGCCTACGGCAGGGCTTGCTCCCCAGTGATCCTGCAAGGTCAGTGAGTTAAAAATCTTCTTGCTGCTAACCATGATTGTCCTATTTATTCAATTCTCCCACACAGTTTAGGTTAAGCCTCCCTGATGGGTGTTTAATTTAAATTTATTCCCGGCCGTTATGGCATGTTCAATAAATTCCAGATGATTATTAAAAATGTAATTGTTGAGCTTCATCATCTCTGATTAGCCACCTCTACAGCTGTTACGGGACAGACATGCTGAGCCTGGCAGGGAACCACAGAATATCAGGGTTGGAAGAGACCTCAGGAGGTATCTAGTCCAACCCCCTGCTCATAGCAGGATCAACCCCAACTAAATCATCCCAGCCAGGGCTGTGTCAAACCGGGCCTGAAAAACCTCTAAAGATGGAGATTCCACCACCTCCCTAGGGAACCCATTCCAGAGCTTCACCACCCTTTTGGTGAATTAGAGAGCGCATTGGAAGACCACCACTAGGTCTATCCTTGAGCCCTCCTGTTCCTTCCACTAAACCTAATGAAGCCTTCAGTAAATTTGTATCTACTGCAAACTGTGGCACAGTCTCATTTAGTAGCTAGGCTACTAGTAGATAACAGCCTCATACTGCTGCCAGCTGATGGAGCTGCTCCTTCAGCTCTGGATGTAGCGATCTGCGCATTGTTCCTGGACTCCAACTCCGCTTGCTGGAAGGGTTGATACACTGGGTCTCAAAGACCTGGGACCTGACTCTTAAAGGCCTCACAAGCCAAAATAACCTCAAGAGGGATGTTTAACCTTTATAATCTGTGTCTGACAACATAGCGATTCACTCCACGAGTGCTGGCCAGGACTTAGAGCCTGTGCATACAGACTGGGCAGAATTTGGAAACCAGTGAGAACCACAGGGTCTATCAGTGTCCAGCTGCCTCAGTCAAGAATCCACCTAATGTTTATTACAGCTCAGTCTTATTTCTTCCCACCCTTGGGAGACAGCATAGATGGCACTGGGAGTTAGTGGCATTCAGGAAATGGAGTAGCAAATTTAGTAGCTGGCTCTGGTAGCCAGAGGGAGGGTTTGTCAGATAGAAATTGTACCACTGTTGGAAGCCACCAGATAGCATGATTATAGGGAGTCTTACTGTTCTGTCTAACTGAATGTGTGGGCAGCGAGATCTTGGAGAAGTGCTAGTAGTTAGCTGTGATGCCGTTCTCTTTAGAAGCTGAATACAGCCGCAGGAAAGTAGGCTCTCTGCCTTGGTCCTAGCTGGCTGGCTCATTTCTTAGGTGCGGTGCTGCTTCCCACAGCTTGTAGCCACACAAGCAGAATGAAAACGTTACATCTCATCAGAGCTATCGCATAGAATCAGGAGCCCTGCAGAAACAGCCTAAGAGAGGGCAAGAGGAGGGACCAATGGACTCTGCAGGATGAATTGGAAGGGATGAACCACCCTGAGGAGCTGAAGTCATTCAAACAGCACCCTGATCTCATTTCCAGGGTGCCCTCATTCCTTCATCAGGGGATTGGCCCAGGGAGCAGCCACAGGCAGGCTGAAGGAGAAGCCTAGATTCTGCTCAGTGAGCATGGGCATGGGTGCCAGGGATTCATCCCAGTGAGCTCCCACCACACCCAAGCACCAGGGGCAGGAAGTAGCTTGTGTGGGGCAATTTGTCCACATCTTTCCTGAAGTGGGGAGCTGAGAACGGGACACAGGACTCCAGCCGAGGCCTCCCCGGTGCCGAGCAGAGCAGGACAGTGACCTCCCATATCTTACCTACGACACCCCTGTTCACACACCCCAGAGTGACATCAGCTGTTTTTCCAACTGCCTCACATTGTTGGCTCATGTTCAATTTGTGATCCACTCTAACCCCAGATCCTTTTCAGCAGCGCTGCCACCCAGCCAGTTCTATCCCAGTTTGTACTTGTGTTTGTGATTTTCTCCTTTTGACATGAAGTCCTTTGAACTCATCTTTCTTGAATTTCATCTTGTTGATTTCAGACCAGTTCTCCAATTTGACACTGTCATTTTGAATTCTCCTTCTGTCCCCCAAAGTGCTTGCAACCCCTCCAAGCCTGGTGTCATCTGCAAGTTTGAGAAGCATAGCCTTCACTCCGTTATCCAAGTCGGTCATGAAAATAATGACTACTACTGGAACAAGACTTTCTGAGAGCCTCTTCTGTTTTCACACTAACTATTGGGTACTCGGCAAATCACAAGACTATCAGCAGCTGACGTGTTAAGTTCTCTCTTTTCTTGGGTAAGAAAAGAGGGGTGTTACTGGAGGCCACAAGATGGCGCTATTGAAGAAATTCTTACAAGTGCTGTTTAACTGAGTGAATAGGTATTGGACCCTTGGAGAAGTGCGGGTGGTTAGCTGTGGTGCAGTTCTTCGTAGGAGCTGGGTGTATCCCTGGTAAAGTTGGTTCTCCCCACCCAAGTCTCCCTGGCTGGATCATTTCTCAAGTGCACTGCTCCTGCCAACACGCTACACACGCAAGCAAAGCAAAGTGAGGACACAGAGTCGGAAATGTGACAGGAGTGGGGCCAGATCTCACATTCTCTGATCTCCATTTATGTCCCCATCCCAGCAAGGAGGAAGAAGAGGTGAGTGAGACAGGAGACTGGGAAGAGGGGAACGAAGGGAGGGTAAAGCAGGGTAAGGAACGCTCACACCAATGCACAGCTTCTCCCCACAATCACCTCCCCCTACCCACACACATACACCCATGTACACCCCCCCAGCATGCACAAAAAACACACACCGAGATGCACACCTACCAACGCACACCCACGCAAATGCACACAACCACACACACAGAAGAGCACCAACACACTTCCATTGAAAGATACGCAAAGGCACGTCTACGCATGTCCACACTCCTGCACACACAAGCTCGCATTACACACAGAAACCCCTCAAGCAAGGGCAAATACCTGCATCCCCAGGAACACCCTTGCTGCGTGTGTGGGACAGTAGCGGGTGTCACATATTCTCAGGCAAACCCTCGTTCCCTCCCCCACAACCCTGCTGAGGACCTGATGATGCCAGAATCAAGCAGCTGTTAAAAGATGCGAGAGGGGAGCCAGATGCTGAGCCAGGGCATGGGTGGCAGCTCCTCCCCAACCTCGATACACCCAGAGCGATTGGTTTGGGAGAGCAGAGGTGTCCGATCACACCTATCACAGATGCTGGGGCACTTGGCCTTCAGCTCAGTGTGCTGATGCCAAGCCCCAGGCCCTTGTTTCTAGGACATGCTGATGATGAGTTAGCGCTGCCTCAAAAGGCTCAGTGTTGGCTGGCATGTGCTTTGGAGGCTCATGACAGCCATTGATATGGGCTGGATTTGGGGAGGATCCTACCAAACTCAGCACCCTCCTCCACAATGTCTGTTAGCTGGTCCCAGCCTTGCCTACATGATGAGGTGGGAAGGCAAAGGTGGCCCTGACTCTGGGCCCATCTGCACACCTGGTGTGTGTCTCTCCTCTTCTAGCAGGTCGTTTGGTTCCATGGTTCCCATTGGTCGACCTCACCCAGCTAGAACCTTTCTCAGCCAATCAGGGTGCTAGCGGTGACCTTAGAACTGGAAGAGACCAGATGGCACCCACATGGTTGGGGGCCTGGAGGCCGTTGCTGGATTGTTCATTCTATATCTGGGCAGCTTGGGCGCCTGGCTGAGCAGAAGTGGCAGGGGCTTACAGTGACCATGAGTCGCTGTGCCCGTGTGGCCACTCAGACGGAGCAGTTGGGGCTTTTCACTTGGACGTTTGGTGACGCCCCAACACGGCGGGAGACTAGGCCCAGCCCAGGGTTCTGTGGAGGGAGATTCTGGGCCTGACCCTCAGTGACAAGGCCGAGACATGGGACGAACTGTGAAAAGATCATGCAAGGCCAGGTGGCCCTGAGTCAGACCCCACTGTGGTCTATGGAGATCCTTCCCTCAGCTTCAGGGGACTTTGGATCGGGAGCAAAGTTATTCGAGATGGAAGGGGCCACCTCTTCCCATGGGTTAGTTAGAGAGCTCTTAGCTCACACTAGTTCAGGAGACCTGTTACGTCCCATCTACGCCATCTCTGGCTGTTCCCTACAGCACAGAAATTGGCATAAGATGCTTTTGGAACGAGGTAACAAACGGGTTCCACATAACACTCCCCAGCCCTGAGCTGCTGTGGGCTATTCTCCCAAGGGAAGCAGTAGAAGCCCCAATCCCTCGAGTCATTTAAAAGCAGAATGGAAAAACCCAGGAGATTAGAGCACAAGAGAACAACCCCAGGCCAGGCTAGACGGGTCCATCGGTTTCTAGTTCCTCTGCTTCTAACATCATTCATTTCTGGGCTGAGGAGTGGCAATTCGAGAGAAACCACAACCAGATCATCTCCCGGGGCTCTGTTCCGAGCAGGGCTCATTGCAGGAGGGCTCATTATCCTGCAGACACGGGAGGCAGCCGCTGCTCAGCGCCCTGTTAGAATGAGCTAAGCAACTTGGCACATCTCCCACAAACCCAAAGCGATGCAGCAAATGAGGCCAGACTTACGAACGCTCTAGAGAGAACATTGCACGGCATGGGGGCGGGGGAGAGTTCGAGACGGCCTGAATCAGTCCTGTGGCTCCAAACCCACCTGGATGTGTAGGCGTGGGCCGGAGCTGAGAATCCAAATGTGAATTTCGTACCTTGGGTCCGTTGCTATCGACCTACCTAATCCGTCCATCTGTGTGTCTGCGCAGAGCTTGCAAATAGCCCGCAATAATAAACGGAGAAGGCTGGGCAATCAACCCTCCGCGAGACCAGATACGCGATCAAACTGGGCTCAGTGAGAGGGCTGACAGTGCGTAAGGCGTAGATCCAACCCTTAATAGCCGAGCTGCAAACGACGCCTCTGTGATATGCACGTATATGCGCACCCGCACGTGTAAACGCACCTACAGAACCAGGAAGGGGTCGATTCGCCCTCAGCTGGGTGGATCTGAAATTCACAGCTGGGTGTCTCCTTGTCACTTAAGTGTTGGGACGAACCTCCCCGAGACAAGTTTGCCAGGTTGTGGCTAGGCCTAGCCCTTTCTAACTGGGGTGTGCAGCCCTTGGAATGAACCAGGGTTCAATCTGGATCAAACTGGGGACGGTTTATGGAGGTTTCCATCTGATGCCAGTGAAGAGGGGATGGTTCTGCTGGTGGGTCCCCATCACCCTCCCAGTAGCACTTACCTGGCACAGCTCACTGTGATGGGGCACTGGAGGAGAGTCCCCTCCAGCCCCTAGACATAGAGGTTAAACTCTTCCCCAGGAATAATGGGTCCATCAGGTGCCCGGGGGGCGCAGACCCCATTGCTAAGACTTGGTTACGTAGCCTGGGTAAAGGTGCCGCGCAGTATGCCCTGAGCTTGTGCTCCATTGCCAGCATATGGGGGAAAGGTGCCCCTGAACAAGCAAGTCCAGCTAGCTACGCTGCTAGCATGGGATACCTGCTCCATCCAGCGTGCCCGTGGAGTCACTCACCACTTTTGCCAGCTGCCAGAGGGACCACTGCAAACCACTTCAAACTGTCATGGATGCATGCGCAGGAAAGCCTCCACCATGTGATTTCAGCGGCACAGTGGGCAAGCCTACCCTGGAGGCTTCTGGGAGAGACTGCTGCTCACTGGGGCTCAAAGTCCCACTGCACAAAGTCAAAGTGGGACCCCACCCCTGGTTCAATTCTGATGCTCATTTCTGCCTGCCTCTTACCTGGCCAAAATGTTCCTGAGTCCGGCCTGCACACGCTCTCCTTCACGCATGCAGACAGTTTGAATGCGCTCAGCTCCTCTCGAGGCTGGGAGACCCATTTTAAACCACAGCTTGCCCTGCATGGGATCAAGTTCCCTACAACCCTGTAACAGGGTGGCCTGTCCCTTTAAGGGCTAGGAGGCCTTGGGCCAATCAGCCCTGTTCAACTAGCCCCACTCGGCTGCTCCTGCACCTGTATGGACTTAAGAGGAACAATGCCAGCAGCTGGGGGCTGGCTGTGGGGGAGAGCAGCCCGTAGGGTTGTGGCTGAAGATCTGAGCTCCCTTGGCCATGTTCTCCTCCAGAGCTGGAGAGCATCTGTAAGGGCCTGGCTCAGTTTGTATTTTAGCTGGTGGCACAAAGGGTTGGTTTGTGATTTATCTTCCCCTGGGGGCTTTTCTTTCTCAGCTGGAGCCTGTCTGCTCCTCGCTGGCTCCCTTCCCCCTGCCTGAGTCTTCCTGTAAAGGCACTTTGAGTGTGGAGACCCTGGGGAGCAAGAGCAAGAGTGGGAGAAATTTATGCCCGTCAGAGATTTCTGAGCGGTTACTTGTACTTGTCAGGCTGATCGGGACGATGAAGCTGCCCATAGTCGGTTGGGTTGCTCACGTGGCCAGGGTGCAGACTCACTGGGGATTCCAGGATGGGAGCCCAGGGTGGCATCCTGCTGGACCTCAGGGACATTGTCCCCTCTCCCTCTCATCTCGGGGTGAACTGGGCAGTGAGGCCAGGTGCCCTGAGGATGATGGAGAGATGGGGTCAGATGCGGAGCCCCAAAGCTTGGGGTTGTTTGGTCCATCAGAGGGAGAGCTGCCTGTGGGGCACAGGGGTCTCCCCGCCCTCTCCATCTGGGCTGTTGTGTGCTAGCGTTCGGGCTGGCTGGGTTCTCTGTAGCAGAAGGAGAATGGCCCTGGGAGCTGGGCCGTACAAGAATCTGGGAGTTGAAACCTATTGACTCTGTAGCGCTGGGCTGGAGATTTCATCAGAGCGAGACTCCAAGGGATGGGCTGGGGCCACCCACATGGCAGGCTTTAGCCCTTCAGCCACCCCAGAGCCATCAGCTAGAGGGAGGGGCAGCGGCAGAGCGGTTATAGTCCTGGGGCCGTGGCGCCCAGGACGCACTAGAAGCTGGAGAGCCAAGGAGAAATCGAGTCTCAGTCTGTGTCCAGCAGCCTGTGGTTCTGGTGTCTCCTGTATCCTGTAGGAGCCCGGCCCTGCTGGGGGGGAGGGTGCCCAGAACAGCCTTTCCCACTGTCTCATAGCTCAAGCTGGCCACGAACAACCTCATGTCTAGGGAGGATGAAATCTGGACCAGGATACAGCAGTCTGGGCCCACTGCTAGTTCTAGCTTCCCATTCTGCTGGGAGCTGGAAAGCCCAGAGGCCCCAGGAATGAAAGGGGGAGGATGAAAGCAAAGCCAGGGGCCTTGGAAGGGCCCCATTTAAAATGGGGTGAAGATCTAGGGCAGAGGGGATCCAGGCCATGGGGGTGGGGAAATTGCTTTCAATCCTGCAGACCCCTTTGCCTGTCCCTTAGGTCCCAGGATCCTCCATGCTGTTCCGGGGACATGAGTGTACCTGCCGCCTCCTTTTTCAAGCAACATCGCCACTGACAGCGGGGGCTGTTGACCGCCACCATCCATCCAGCCGTGGCACAGCTGTCAAACGTCCCCTCTCTTTCGGCTACCAGGCCTCGGATGAAGTTGCCAATATCACTGACTCTCTCTCCCTCTCTCGGGTTTGCCGGCGATCTTACCTAATAGCCGGAGTACTGAGATGGAGTTGCTCCGCGTCTGGTGACCATGTGCCTGCCCACAGCTGTCCTAGGGGTGCGGTCATTGTGCTTTTTAAAAGTTCGCCCTCGGTGGCACTAGGTTTGGTTCTCCCTCTCATTGCTGACCTTCCTCTGTAATGCCAGCGCTCGGCTGCTCTGCGTCCCCCGCCGGCGGCCAGCTCCCATGGCCCTGCAGGGAGGTGACTGCATACTGCGCCTTTTTAACCTGGAAGTCTCCCTGCCGTGCCCCCTGTAGCCATTGTCGGCAGAGTCTGAAATTATCCAACCCCTCCTGCAGCTCTTTCCTCCAAGGAGCTCCCAGAACAAGCCCGAATGAAGCCCCTCCACAACCTTCTCCTTCCACGTTCCCACGGGGAAATTGAGGCTCAGAGCGGTGAAGTGGCACCGTGAAGCGGTGGCAAAGGCAAGGATGGAACCCAGGGCAAAGGGCGGCCAGGCGGCCTGGATCTGTGTGCTCCACAGCTTGACCGCCACAGCAGGGTACAGAGCCAGGTGGTGTGGGGAGGGCTAGCCGGGGGGGAACAGGGCTTGCCCTGCAGTGCTCTGCCTTCCTGGGTTGAAGCCAGATGTCAAGTGAATGAAGCTGTTGGAGGCTGATTGCAATACCCTTCTACTCTGTCTTCCTCTCACTCCTCCTCGTCCTCTGTCTCCCTTGCCCCTCGCTCTCATTCCTTTTCCACCACCTCCTGCTCCTCTCCAGAGCTGGTGCATCACTGCTCCCCGAGGCAACAGGGAAGGGAAACTGAATCACTATGTTTAGACAGGGATCTCGACAGGCAAAGGATTTGGAGCGGCTCTGCCCCTTTAAGAGGAGAGCGGCCTGTGGGTGAGATGCTTTGTGGTGCAGGCAGCCCATGCGGCGCTTGGCATGAGAGCCAGGGCATTGTCCTCTGCGTCATGGGGTAGCCAGGCCTGGCTAGTGCCCAGCTCAGCCTCCCCTGCAGTGTGGCCAGCTCCTCAAAGCTGCTAGAGAATTAGCAGCAGTGGAAGTGAATGACAGGTGTGCAGCGTGGCTGAGGGACCGGGGGGAGAGCCGGCTGGTGTGGGGTGAACCCTGCATCTGGAGGAGACCTTTCGGCTCAGAAATGGGTGGCTGGTTCCTCCAGGGGTGGGGGAGCAATGTGAGGTGACGGCCAAGGGACTGAGGACCCCAGGGGCCACTCTCACCCCAGCAAGGGTGAAATCCAGGACCGAATGCACATGGGCTTGTTGTTCCCCACTCGTGCCACTAGGGGATACCATCCTGCTGCCTGAAGTGGAGGGCAGGGGGTGGGCTGTGGTGCCTTGAGGGGATGGGGGGGTGCCACCCGCCCCCAGGCTGGAGGGCAGCGAGCCCAGGGATGGCCAGGGCTCCCAGTGGATGAGGTCTATTCAAGCTGAGAGCCAAGCCCGGAACTCCTGGGTTTAACAACCTACATAAGATCCATGAAAAGCCCACCACCTCCTGATGCTGGTGTTACCCTGTAAGCCCCTTCACAGGCTCAGGGTTGTACCACCTGGCCTCCTGGCCCCTTTCCTTTCCAGTAGCATTTAGCTTCCAGAAGGTACCTCCTGTGCACAGATCAGTGAGCATCATTTCTCCCATTTCATAAACTGAATGGGGAAACTGAGGCACAGCAGGGGGAAGTGATTTCACAGCACAGCCAGGCCTAGAACTCAGCACTCCCCATTCCCAGTCCCAGGCCCGACCCCTGCTGACCCATTGCATCTGTCTCTTGGGGCATGGCCTTTATTAAGACAATATCCTCCTGAGCAGGCTCTGCCCATTGTATGGGTCCAGTTTGGGGTGATGAGTGAATAATCCATCTATGCCTGGTGAGTGCAATGCTGGGGATGGAGATTATTGCTCCTTCCATTATCCCATGGCAAGGAGGGGCTTGTGGTGGGCTGGAGAATGGTCATGATCCCTTCGCTTTGGAGAAGATGCTGGCAGCGGTGGAAGCCAGCAGGATCGCCCGTTCCCTCCCTCGCTGGCAGGGACTAGTCAGTGCTGGGGTGGAGGGGCCCCCGTGCGATGCCCGACCTGCAATGGCCAGCCCAGAGCACTGAGCTCTCCTCCCTCCCACTGCGGCTGCCTGGACCCGACAGAGGGAGCCATTGCACAGCAGTTCCTGCAGCTCCGTGCAGCCGGTGTGCAGTGCTGGCCAGAGGCTCTTCTGCCAATGCTCCTGGCCAGTGCTCGGAGATCTGCTAGGGCCTGGGCTGGGGAATCGTCCTTCCCTGGGGCAGGTTCTGGTGGGTGCTGCCTGCCCGCCCCTGCCCTCGCTCTGTTGTGCACCCACTAATGGCTCCCGCAGGCCAAAAGGGCGATGGAGGGTTGCTTCCTGCCCTGCAGTGTGCCGCCGGGGCAGCAGAAAGAAGTCGCAGGGGGATGGTGAGCAGTATCATGCCCTCGCCTGTCTGCCTTCTGACTGGGAACAGCTGCCCCAGAAGCACGTCCCAGGCTGCAATTGGCTGCCCCCGGGGAAGCGGGGTGGCCAGACCGGAGCTCCGTTGGTTGAGGGGCACCTGGCTGCTAATCACAAGGCCACAGCCCCCCAGAACTGTGCTTCGGGGGTCGCTGTTATCAACACCGCTGTGCTGCAGGGATAGATGTCCTTCTAAGGCCCATGCGGCCTGCCCCTGCATCCCAGCCCCGAAGGGACACAAGAGGGAGACAGGAGTGACTGATCCCTCCATCTCAGCCCTAGAGGGACACAAGGAGGAGACAGGAGTAACCGATCCCTGCATACCAGCCCGGAGGGGCGCATGCGGAGACTGGAGTGATTGACCCCTGCATCCCAGCCCTGGAGGGAGACAAGAGGGAGACAGGAGTGACCGACCCCTGCATTCCAGCCCCAGAGGGTCGCATGGGGAGACAGGAGTGACTGATGCTAGCCGCAGAAAGGCCATTTTGGGAGACAGGAGCTAAGGGGTGACACAGAAATATGGGGGAGAGGAAAGTGGGGCAGTGATGGGGAAACCTGGAGCTGGGAGAGCGACAGGACAGAGAGGGGAAAGGAGGAGAGAAAACACCCTGAGCCAAGGAAGATGGGAGAGGATGGAAATCTGGATCCAGATCTGAAATTTGAGCTGTAACCAGCTCTGCCCTTTGTCTTTCTCTAGCTGGCAGGACCAGCACTGCGGCTCCACCATCCCCAGATCTGGGTGTTTCCGGCACCCACCGGGAGCCAGGAGTGTGGATCTGGGCGGCTGAGCCGTGCTTACCGCCCAGCCAGGCCTGGCTCTGCAGTTTAATAAAAAGCCATTTTCCCAGCATGGGGATAGGGTTTCATAAGGGGACCACACCATGTGCAGAGGACTCCGAATGTGTAACGAGGTTTGGTTCAGAACGAGACTTCCCCGAGGGCGGAAAAAACCTGAGGAAAGAGTCGCCCGGCATCTCCGCCTTTCAATATGGATCTCCTGCTCTAACGAGCGGAACTTAGGGTGGTCTCCGAATGATTGATCACATTTGCTATCAAAGCTCAATTTACTACCAGTTTATCAGGGGTAACCATATGATGAATTGCTGTTCTAAGAATATGTGTGACGTGAGCCGGGGGTGCGCTGGCTGGCGATTAGCACATCAATAAGAGGGGTTAGAAACGGTGATTAGCAGCCTATCAAGCTAACCATTGATCAATCCTTTATTAAAACAGCCTTTCATGGGTTAGTAACCCTTTATCAACTGCCTGTCCGAGTTACCTGCACATCAAATGTGACCAGATGATTAATTAAGAACCCAACTGTGAAAAATCTCACAGCGGGGAGCTGTTCTGTGCACGTTACTGGGGGCTTACTCATGTAAGAACCTGCTCAGCAGAGGGACCAATCTGGTCTGGTCCAGGACTAGGTCCAGTCACTTCACTAGGCCCGATTCGGGACCCACTACTTCTAGGGATTAGTACCTTCCTCCACCAGTCGTTGCCGTTGATTCAGCGGCATAGTCGTGGATAGGGCCCTACCAAATTCACAGCCGTGAAAAATGTGTCACGGACCATGAATTCTGGTCTTCCCCGTGAAATTGGGTGAAAGGACACAAAAGACCATATACTGTACTGTACTAAAAGTATACAGGGTAAAAGTATATAAAAGTGCACAAAATGTTTCTCAAACTGGGAGGATCCTGACCCAAAGGGACTGCAAGGCTACTGGAGGGGGGGCGGTTGCCATCTTGCCACCCTCACTTCGGCACTGCCTTCAGAGCTGGCGGCCGGAGGGTGGATGCTGCTGGCCAGTGTCACGGAGTGTGAGGGAGTCAAGGCCCCACACCGCCGGCTTCTTGCGATTCACCATGACTCTCAGCCAGCTAGTAAAACAGAGGTTTATTTAGATGACAGGAACACAGTCCAAAACAGGTCTCGCCGGTACAGACAACAGGACCCCCTTTAGTTGGGTCCATCTGGGGCCCCAGGGAGGCCTCAGCCCTGTTGATTGGGTCACCCCTCTCCATTTCCCAGCCAGCTCCAAACTGAAACTCCCTCCAGCCTCTCACTCAGCCTCCCCCCGGCTCCTCCCCCAGCCTTTGTGTCCTGTGTTCAGTTTCCGGGGCAGAGGTGTCACCTGGCCTCCAACCCCTCTCCCAGGTTCTCAGGTTACTCTCCCTTCCCCAAGGCAGGCTGTCCCAAACTCCCTGTGCCCAGCTCCAAAGGCAGCACAGAAGCCGGGGTCGCAATACTACAAACCCCGCCCCCCCCACGATACCCTGTTTGGGACCCCCCCAGTTGGTGAAATGCTGACTCCAGGGCTTGACAGGTTTATATTTTGCTGTCTTTAAATACATATTCATACTTTGTTACAACGCCATGAAATTTACTGTTTAAAGAGCCGAAACCGTGATGCTGAAGCTTTTTACAATGCTGTGACTATGAAATACACAAAAATGGACCGTGAATTCGGTAGGGCCCGAGTCCCGGAGTAAGGGACTCAGTATTCAGTGTAGTAAGGTGATCACAGTCTGGCCCAGGAGAAGTGACTGCAGCTGCTCAGTGGTTTGAGCTTTGGCCTGATAAACCCAGGGTTGTGAGCTCAATCACTGAGGGGGCCATTTGGGGATTGATCCTGCTTTGAGCAGGGGGTTGGACTAGATGAACTGCTCAACAGTAGAACTCAGGTGTTACAATCTGACCCTAAATAGGTACAGCCCCCAAAGGACAGGAAGTGTAGAGTAGTGGTTAGGGCACTACCCAACCACTTGGGAGCCTACAGTTCAGTTCCCTGCTCTATCACAGCTTTCCTACATGAAGTTGGGCTAGGCCCGGAGCTTCAGATATGCTTAGGGGCCTCATATCCACTGATTTCAATGGCAGTGAGTTGTCTAAATACCTTGACATCTCTGAGCCTCAGTTTCCCCTGTGCACTGCCCTGCCTCACAGGGGTATTGTGAGGATACATACATTAAAGACGGAGAGATGTGATGACAACAGGGGCCATATAAGTCTGAGATAGCCAGAGGCCGTGCGTCACCAGCATCTGAACAGTCTCCGGAAGGGTTGGCCGGAGTTTTAATTTGGGATGAAAAAGGTTTTGCAATATCAGAATCAAAGGAAGTTTTTAATGAACTGAGCTGAGCTGGAAATAAACAGAAGCTGAGAAATCAAAGGCAACATATTCTGCTTTGAGCAAAAGCAAATTTTCCATCTAGAATGAATGATTTGGGCCCCCATCTGGAGATATAGATATACAGCATTATCAGTTAATATCTCCCCTTTTATCCCAAACAAGCTGCAAGGCCATTTGCTGTCCTACCACGTGGCAAGTGTTCTGGCTCTGGCACAAGCAAGAGGAAAGGGAAGGAATTCAGTTCCTTCCTTGAGTTTGTGATCCAACTGAGGCTGATGGTGCTTCTGCAGAGAACTTAGACTGTACCAGAAGGACTCAGCCACCCCCTCCCCTGGCCTAAACGAAGATGCTGAATGACTTTTTCTAGCAATGCTTTTTGTCAAGTTCTTTCTGCTTTACTCCTTTCTTTGCCTTCAACTCCCTGCGTTTCTTCTACTTGTCTACAGAGGCTTCTTGATCTGTTTCCACTCACGCATCAATTTGATTGGTTACAGCATCGAGTTTAGCATTGCAAGAACCAAACTGCCCCTGGAGAGCACGGATGGCTAGGAGAGAAGGGTGAACGGATGGGCTGATTGCAGGGGCTGGATTAGATTCGAGGGATGGGCCAGGAGGAAATGGGAGTGGTTTCTAGGCATGCCTGGATCCCCTGTTCACTGCTGGTCCACTCACAAGGCTAGACAGGAACCGGCCATTGCCTGTTTCTTCTTGGGGCTGAGGTTCCCTAAGCCTGGCTCAGAGTCAATTGCCCTGGGAATTTTGCCATGGTAAGCCGCTGGTCCCTGAGTGGAAGCTAGAGGTATGGAAGTTCTTCTGTGCCCTGCCCGGATATGCCCCCGTCGCTGGGAGTGGTATGGAGTTCTGCAGGGAATGGAGTTCTGCAGGGAATTTGGCCCCATATTTTCATTCCCAGTGAATGACCTGCTGGCATATTTGGCGAGGGATCTCAGGCCAGCCATGGGCATATGAGGAAACACCATTCCCCCTTCTCGCAGTCAGCCCCATGCGCTCTTCACCCATGAAGAAATTCTTCAGACTCCTTGTTTTTTTGGGCACGTAAAGAACATTGAAAACTGGGCTGCCTTTCAAACTTCCCACTTGTGATGCACAAAACAGCCCCTGCAGAGTGTGATGGAAACTGGTGCTGAAAGAAATGATCAAAGAGTTTACTATAGCCAGTGTACACGTGGGACTGGTATTTTCCCTTAACACACTGTCACATCCCTGATAGTGCCTAGATGGGCCAGACTGGCGTCTTGTGCTAGGCACAGCACACGCATTGCAAGACACAGGCCCTGCCCCAGAGAGCCCACAGGGTTAATAGACAAGACAGAGCCGAAGGGAAAACAGACAGGACCAAACGGGGACCAAACCCATCTTCTGCTCTCCAGCTCTGTGCTCTGTCCACTAGAACATGCTGCCTCGTTAATCGGATTCATGTGCACTCACGAACTGTGAATTGCTTCATTAAGTAAATCAAAGTATGGTTCTGTTCTTAACAGTGGAACTGGTAAGGTGAGATTCCACGTTCACCATCTCCCAGCGGGTCTGGTTCGCCTCTGACTCAGGACTTGGCTATGGGGGCAGCTACTCAGCTATAAAGTAGGGTGTGCCTTGAAAGCTCAGTAGCTCTAAAGCTATTCCAGAATAGGAACGTGTGTGGGCACTCTTATTCTGCAGTAGCCCTGTGATCAATTTCCCCGTGCGGACGAGACCTTACTGTGCTCTCAGAGAGGTGTCATTGTACTGACCTGATCAGAGTTATGCCCAGTACCTGCGGGTGTAGCTGACAACAGGCTCTGGCCTTGGGACTCCAGATCACCTGTACTTGGTTTACAGTAAAAACGTTTGTTGCCAGCTGCCAACTCAGGAAACTCCCCCTGGGATCTGAGAGTCAAGCTAGGGGGTCGCCCCTTCTTGGGCATCAGCACCAGTAACTCTGACCCAACGGAGGACTACGAGCGCTGCAGTGAAACCCGTTGGCTCTCCTAGCTGGGCCGCCTTTGGTTCCGTGGTGGCCTTGCTGACACAGGATGAGCACCCATCTCACCAAATCAGGGCAGAACCCAGCTTAGGCAAATCACTACAGCTGGGGCAGGACACTCCTAAACTAGCTGAAAATCACGTTTGGTTAGTTTGGCTGCAAAGAAGCTGTGAATGTGTGCGGGCCAGCCTTGGCTTTCCCCACTGCCCATTCCTGCTTTGGAAATCTGGGAGGGAAGGGACTAGAGACATCTGCAGCTGGGCTGAAGCTGCCTAGTAGAGCCTGACTGCATGGCAGCCAGATGGCTGAGCCCCTGCTTGTGTCTTTCCCTCATATGTCTCTCCCCCATATCCAGCTGGAGCTGCTGTAGAACACCTGCTCCCTCTGCACCCAGCTCTGGGCAAGGGCCTGTAGCCTGCGTGGCCGTCCCGCCCTGTCAACTGCTGAGGGAGGCCACCCCTCCAGCCTGGCAGAGCAGTACGGCAATCTCTGAGCCCCAGGCCCCGGCCAGGGCCGGGCAGCAAACAGTTAGTAACTCTGGCCTGCAGTTAGTAACTCTGGCCCACACACTCTAGGGACTCAGGTAGGGGTGATTGCCCAAACCAGGCTAGTGTCCTAGCTCAGCAGATGGTAGACCACCCCAGGCTACCCAGTTGGGGAGGCTGCCATCCCAGGGGTGGAGTGGCAGGGATAGGGGGACACGGGCCCACCCAACTCCACTGTGCCCCAGCCCAGGGCCCTAACATTGGTGGAGTGGTCTGCCACTGGGTCAGCAGGGAATCCAGCCATAACACACTGACCTAGGATCAGACCAGACAGTCGCCTAGTTCCCCTGGGCTACTTCCTACCTTCCCAGGTTGGTACCTCTGTCACCACAGGGAGCTCGGGCCAGTCCTCAGCACAGCAGGGCTCTTCTGCAGGGTCCAGCAGCTGGTTGGTTGCATCTCCCTTGGCGGCTCCAGCCCAGCTGAGGAGCCTGGCCTGCCTTTTGTATTTCTGCCTCCTGTCCTGCCTCTCTCTTCTGGTGGGGTGGGCATGGCTTTCCTGGTCCTGCACACCGGGGGGGGGGTATAACTGCCGAGGGAGGACATGCCCCCTCGCTATAGGCCACTGTGCAGGCCACTGTGCCAGGAGCTCATGCAACAGAATCAACCTGGAGGAGGGAGGGGAGTGTTGGCACAGTTACGCCTCTAGGGGGCGATGTGACCCTTCCCAGCAGCCTGACACTCCCACATCCCAGAGCCCCTAGTCAATATGCAGCAACTTTCCATGGAAAGGGGAGGTTCTCCCCATGTTCCAGATGGGGAAACTGAGGCTGCGGGAGGGTCCGGCTGGAATGTCCACAAGGGCTCAGCTCCTATTTAGTGGCTTGGTGTGCCTATTGGGTGCTGAGCTGTTTAGAAAACCTCCAGGGGGACCTCTGGAGAGAGGGGCCTGCTGGAAAACCGGGTCCCTGGATCAATATTCCCACCCCCAAATGTGCAAACGTCATGAGTCAGGTCCCCCCAGATCATGACATTGGCTTAAAAGTCTCATGCTTTTAAAAAAAGAATTGGTGCTGGGGTCCATTAATTCGAGATCTAGAGTCTGAGCTTTTCAGATTCCCATTTTTAAGCTTTTTTCCACAAGCACAAGCACCAGAGACGCACTTAGTTAAAGTACTGAAAGCTGAGATTCTCAGACAATCACAGGACTCCAGGAGCTGGGGCTTTAAGAAAAACTCTGAGTCTCACAAGCAAGTCGGCCACACTGCTAAACAGAAGTGGGACTCTTTGGAGTAAGTCACTGCCTGAGCTGGGAATAAAACCCAGCTTTACTTGCACCCAAGCAGCTGCTCAAACCTCTAGACCACACTATTACACCCAGAGCTGCAGAGCAACCGCCCAATACCATGGCGTTCCCGCCACTCTCTCCTCTCTGCCTCTGATCTTCCTGGCTCCTTTTTCATTTCAGAGATATTTTTTCCTCCTGTTCCCTGCCTGGCCCAGAAAGAAAGCCTGAAAATGAAAAGCACTTTAAGAGGGGAAGAAAAGCCCATTTGCTTTGGCATCACAACAGCCCCCTCTCTCAGCTCGGTTAGGTCGGTTTAATTTGCAGAGGCTTTTAGGCTTCCCTGGGCCACTAATCAGATAAGGATCCTTGTGTGAGAGGAAGACACAGCTCCCTTCAGCTCACCGAAAGTCTTAATGGTGTTGAAAGAATAATCTCCTCTGAGGGGAGAAGACAGGCTAGCTAGAGTCCCCCACACCCGAGCACCGGGCTTATCTGCTTCCTTCTCTTAGGGCGAGTTTGTTTCACCTAACAAGATGGCCCCCTGCTCTTCGGGACATGCTGGGGTTTGACTGGCTGGAGAAAGGGCTGTAACTGGATATTTGAGCAAATGCAGAGGGAGCGCAGCGGAGACCAAATAAACCTCTTGCAGATTTGGGCGCTGTGGAATAAAGGAGCTTGGATGCGGGGCAGGTACCTTGGTGTGGGGTGTGATTGGGTCTCAGCTTTTTTCACACCAGGCCCTGCTCAGAACCTTGCTAATCGGGATCCCCTTCCTGGCTAGCGCTGAGAAAAGCAGCCCACCAACCCACTGCCAGCCCATTGTGTCACACACAAGCTGCCAACTCACACACGTGGACACACAACCCACCTTTACACATACACAACCCACAGACACACAAACCCCACCACATACATATAGGCAAAACCCACCCACTTACACCCACCACATAGCCCTCCGCTCGCAGGCCCATCAAGTACCCCGTCATAAATAGATAGCTAAGGGTTAATGTTTCTTTTACCTGTAAAGGGTTAACAAAGGGAACCAAACACCTGGCCAGAGGACCAATCAGAAAACTGGATTTTTTAAAAAGCTTAAGGGAGGGAATTGTGTGGGTCTTCTTTGTCTTGGATCTGTGTCTTTTTTCTGTGTCTCAGCTATGAGCAACTTCCTTCCATCTTCTGTTTCCAACTTGTAAGTACAGGTAGAAAAACAATATAGGCTTTTATGTTGTTTTGGGTGTATTTACATGTGTGTAACTTGCTGGAATGTTTCAAATTGGATATCTTTTGTTATCAAGACTGTTTATTCGATTTTCTTTTTTTAGCCAATTGAATCCTGTATTATATGTCATCTTGATACAGAATAATTTTGATATTTTTTTCTTCTTTTTTTTATATAAGGTTTTCTTTTTTAAGTCTGATTGAGTTTTTTCTCTCAGGATAGCCTCGGCAGCCACCAGGGGAACTGGGTGGGGGAGGGGGAAAAGAGGAGATAAATCATCTCTATTTCTGTGTTTAAGGGTTGTCGCTTTGTGGGAGAGGGACAGGGCCTCTTGGGTTATTGTGGAGTTAAAAGTTGCATCGACTACTCTCAAGTTGCCCAGAAGGTGAAGTCGTTGGTGGGAGAGGGAGGGGGAAGGGGAAGTGGAGTATATCCCTTGCCGGTAAGACTCAGCGGCTCTGGGGTTTTGGGGGGATCTCTCCCAGGGAAGGTTTGGGGAGACCAGAGGGGGCCAAAACCCTGGAAATTTTGGATGGTGGCAGCGAGATAAGATCCAAGCTGGTAATTAAGCTTGGAGGTTCATGCTAAGCACCCAGATTTTGGACGCTAAGGTCCAGATTTGGGAGAAAGGCTTATTACATACCCACACTCACCAACCCTGCCTGGACACACATACACGCTCACCCCCCACAAACCATACGTACTGAGACCCTAAGGGCGAATTAATGCCAGCTTGCAGAGCACCCCCTGTTCTGTAAACTCCCATCACATCTGGCCCATGTATTGCATCTAACACTCTGCTGGTCTTCTTCTGTCAGGGCCGTCATGCGAGGCATCAAAGGAAAGCAGGTTGCACACCGGTTGTTAATACCATCGTGTGATGTGTGCATGGAAGGTGCATAAAGAGTATGTCTGTGCACGGGAAACGTGTTCCTAAAATATGTGGTGGGGGCAGATTTGATTAACGAGATGGTCCAAAGTGTAACCCACACACCTCCTGGGTGTGGTGTTGTGTCCCATGTAGTGGCACCGAGACCACTTAGCAATTAAATAGTCTGCTACAGCCTTAGCTAAGAGCCACATGGCTTTTAGCTCAGGCAGTAGAAGTTTATGCATTTAGCTCCAGAGTTCCCAGGTTTGATCCCGCCTGCCGACAACTGCGGTCTGTCAGTGTTACAAAAGCAGCATCGGTTTGCCTGTGTCTCTAATGTTCATTGAGCATGGGGGTGCCAGAGACAATGGGTAACCACCAGTTATCGGGGGGATGAAGAAACAGCAGGACACCACGTGGTCTGAACCCTGGCTGGGGTCAGCCTGACTCCTGCATGAAAGACAATGAACTTCAGCGAATATACGAAGCAGCAGAAGGGCATCGTGCTGTCCAGCTCGGCGGGACCAAAGGGCAGCCCTCTGTGCAGCCAGGGATGGTAAATCCCCGGCCATGGAGGACCGTGATGCTGAAAAGCAGCGTAAGTGAGAAAATCGCATGAGACGAAGCTGGGCGCCTGCTCAGAACGGCCAGGCTGGGTCAGCCCAATGGCCCATTTAGCCCAGTATACTGGCTTCTGCCAGTGGCCAACGTAGACTCTGCAGCATGTTCTTCTTGTGTTTTAATTGTAACCATTTGCTGTTTCTATGATCACTGAAATCTCTGTTCTTTATGAATGAACTTATTCTTGTTTTTTTACAAATTCGTCTCCAGGCTGTTCTCCTAAAGGGAAGTGACATTCTCAGCTGAGCCAGATGCTGCTGTGTATGCTGTCTCTGTGGAGACACTGGGCGTGGTATTTCTGTGGGACAGGGCGGGGTGCTGCCGAGGAACAATCTCCCACTGATGTTAACCTGCAAGGCAAAGTTTGGCCCGGCAGGATCCTGAGGGGTTTGCTGGGCTGGCTGGCCCAGGGACACACAATTTAGCACCAGCAAAGCTCTCTCTTGCTGCAGGAGAAGGGTGACAAGGTAACTTACAGTTTGGGATGCCCCGAGATAGCATCACACAGACACATAAATAGAATCCACATATTCTTATTTCCATCGCCATACGCCTAGGAGCCGCAGCTGTGGGCCAGGATCCACTGCGCTGAGACCACACACAGAGTCACAAACACAACACCCCCCTCCCCATAAGACCCTCCGCCTCCACACACAATTACAACGTAAGGAGACAGATTACACACATGCATGTTGTCAGACACACACACACACACACACGGTTTTGAAGCTGGCTGTGCACAGCTGCATGAGTCTGTTTGTGAGCACCAGTCATGCACATGCACATGCAAAGAGACGCGTGCAAATCGCCACCAATACTTTGTGCTCACAAGTGAGCAACATGCATGAAAGAGGGAATCAAAGTCCTCCATGTTCCCATGGCGAGCTAGGCCCCTCGCAGCCCATGCGCCCAGTAAGAGGGAGGATTTCCAGCCATCTCTCAGACATACATAATCAAAGCAGTGTACATGTAACTGCCCGCTCTGCGTATTGCGGCTCTGGCCCAATCACCATATACACACGGTGCATGGCTGGAGTCGCCCAAGGGAGTTGGGTACCCAGATACCATTATGCTCTTCGGCTCCTTGGAACATCCCAGCCCAAAGACACACAGGGCCAGATCCTCGGCTGATGCAGTTTCTGGAGCGACGCTGCTTCACACGAGCTGGGGATCTGGCCCTCCTGAGGCACACCGCCTCCCTCCTTTCACACCGTCTACATCATGAGCTCAAATCCTAGCATCAGGCAGGGCCTGCAGTGGGACCCAGCTTGCCTGATTCTCTCAGACAGCTGCCGCCTTCCGAGTGTGGCATTAAAGACGTACTGTCCCATGCTCCCAGGCGCCAGGAGGGGCCTCCGCTTTGCCACAATCTATTAGGCTCTGCTGACAGTAAAGCTTCTGATTTCCCAGGAAGCACTGGCGTGCATGTGTGTGCGCCAGGTCTGGGACAGCCAGTGGCTTCCTAGAGGAGAGAGAGATCATGTGGGGAGGGAAGGCATTGAAAGGAAATTGCTGTGATTTACTGCCCTGTGCGAGGCGTCATCGGGGCTCGCTTGAAATCTGATTTTTACTCAAGGATAAAGGGAAGGGAAGGAACGGCTGCAAAATGGAACCAAAGCCATGCAAGGGGAGCAGGCTGGAGCGGCCCCCCTCCATTTCCAGGTGGGAGAGAAGAGAGGCCGGGGAAGTAATAGCAGCAGTAGGGCCCATTAGCACAGCGGGTAATCAGGTTTCACACCTGCTTGCTCTGTTTCCATTACGGGGGAGGGATGCCAGCGTGGGTCTCCACTGGCTCTTAGGTGAGGCGGGAAGGGGGGAGGTCTGGTGGGGGCATTGCCAGCATGCAGACTTCCAAGCTCAGCGGGAACCTGCAGAAATCCAGCAGGTGCCGCTTGATCCCCAAGACCTGTCGTGTGCTCCAAGTGGGGGGACTCCAGTGGGGTGAGGCCTTTACCCTGCTGGGCAATTGGGGGTGGGGGTGGAGATCTTCATGCTGATGCCATGTGGCTCCTGGGGGACTCTGGGGCTGAGGAACACAATTCCGAAGCCCATCATCCCGGAACAAACCAACGGGCCTCTGCTCCCCTCTCCTGCCTACAGGATTGACTGAGGCTGGAGATGGTTGTTCTAAGACACAGTTAGAAAGCTGAGACCTCACCCAGTCACAAAGGAGGAGCTCAGCACCCGAGGGAGCGGCAGGGCTACGTAGGCTGGGCCAATCAAACGGCTGGATGGCTGGGGACGGGATCACCCGGATTGCGGCCACAGAGTGGCAAATCCACGCACAGCCGGCAACAGAGGCGCTTCCTGGCTCCATCCCTGCCCATGGACGTGGAACCCGGGCCCTGCACCCCCAACGCATCAGCTTCTGGGCTCTGGGTCGGTCACCCTCAGATACACCCCCAGCCTATCAGCACGGGCGTCAGGGCACGAAGTTACAGGACTCTGCATCGCCAGCACTGCGTGCAGGCCGGCTATCTCCGTGCACCCTTCAGCCCCCTGGCTGAGGAGCGTCAAGTCCACCCCTTTCTGGGGCAACCCAACCTCAAATAAGTGATCAGTCTCTCCCCAAATCGGCCCTTCTCTGGGCTCCGTCTGCAGTGTCCTTCAGCTGCTCTGGAGTCTGCTCCCCTGCAGCAGCCCTTGAAATGAGTCTCCGAGGTCTCTGCTCTCTCGCCGGCTCTTCCTGGAGCCCCTCTACTCTGGGGGGGTTCCTCCCTTCGGACCTAGCTTTCCCCTTTTACAGGACCAGGCATCTATTCATTCTCACCTGTCCCTGTGGCTGAGGAACCACTAATTGGGTGCACCTCTGCCATGATGGATTGGCTGTTACCCCCTTTCCAGCCCCTGGTGGGGTGTCACCACATCCCGGGGAGAGGGGCATTGGGTGCCAGGGAGAGAGGGTGGCTGAGACTGGCTGCTCGTTGGGCACCGAAGCCCCAGGGCTCCAGCCCACAACAGCCAGAGATACAGGTGGGCATCACATAAGGGTCGCAGTTGGGGCAGATTCGCCCCTGAGCTGCGCCGGTTTACTCCAGCCTGTGGCTCAGCGGCACTTCAGGGCCTGGCTGTGCCCCCGGAGCTGCTGCTGTGTGGGGTGGGCCGTGGGGTGCAAAGGTCATGCCGGAGACAACTGGAGCCCCCACTGCACGAGGCTCTAGGGCTGAAGCTCGCACACATGGGGCTGTATCAGTGGCGTCTGGGCCATCGTTCTGCACAGGGTCTGGGGCTGCAGGGACTGAGAAATTCCCAGTCTGATGGTTTCCTTTCCGGTGTGTTTCATGCAGCTCGGGGCGCAGCCAGGCTCCAGCGGTTACATGGTGCCAGCCCCACACTGCACAACGCTCAGAGTTCGCTAAGGAGCCGGAAGGAGCCCCCAGCCCCCACCTGCGGCTCGGCGGGGGGCTGCAGATAGAGCAGTGACCAGGGGAGGTTCTCTGGCCAGGAGACTGGGCATTTCCCAGGGACCAGCTGCGCTTAGGAGAGTGATTGTCTTATAGACACCTTCCCCCTGCCCTGGTCAATACCTCCAGGGCCCCACCAGCCCATCACCTGGGCCCTTCTGCTCCCTGTCACTGTCACCCCCGGCCCGCTCCCCCTTCCCTCCCAGTCACCGTCACTTCTGGCCCCCTCCCCTTCCCTCCCAGTCACCGTGACTCCCAGCCCCCTTCCCCTCCCAGTCACCATCACCCCCTCCTCTTCCCCTCCCCTCCCAGTCACCGTCACTCCTGGCCCCCTTCCCCTCCCCTCCCCTCCCAGTCACTGTCACCTGCTCCCTTCCCCTGCCCTCCTTCCCCTTCCCCTCCCAGTCACCATCACCCCCGGCCCCCCTCCCCTTCCCCTCCCAGCCACCATCACCTCGGCCCTCTCCCCTCCCCTCCCAGTCACCATAACCTCGGTCCTCTCCCCTCCCCTCCCAGTCACCATCACCCCCGGCCCTCTCCCCTTCCCCTCCCAGTCACCATCACTCAGCCCCCTCCCCTCTCACTATCCCCATTTCCCCTCTCCCACCTAGTCCCCAGCTGCCCTTCTCTGTCCCCAGCCCCCGGCCATTCCTCTTCTGCTTGTGGCTGGCAGCTGCAGTCCCACGGGTGCCTGGGGCCCCCGCAGGCAGCCCCCAGTCCCCTCTCCTCACATGGGACTCTGGCTCCTCCTGGGGGCTGGGGCCCTCACTCCTTAGCTCTGTGGTTCGTTGGGCAGGACTTGGGTGAGGAGCATGGTCAGGCTGCTGGGCTCTTCCTCGCACTCCATCCCGGGCCGGAGGTGGCATCTCCCCATGTCACCTGGGATGATCTGATACCCAGGAATGGAGGGTCCCACATCAGGGGGGCCAGAAAGCAACTGGAACCCTGATCTCTGACCCCATGATTCTGCCTCCCCTGTCCCCATCCCAGGCCACAAGCCTAGGAAACATGACCCCACTGTCTGTCAGTGATGATGGCTCCCTGCCAGCCCTGGGATCTGCCCAGAGGGGTGTCTGTCTTGGCTAATGTTTCAGCAGCATCTCGGTAAACAGGCAATTCAATCTGCCCCTTTTAGTGCGTGAAAGGCTGCCAGGCTGGGCCAGGCCGGGCTCAGAGGCCATCAGAGCCCGTGGCTGGAGTTAATGCATCCAAGACATTTACACGGTACGACCACAGGCCATTATTTCATGGCCTTCTCGATCAGATCCTGGTGCCACAGGCTGCTGCCAGAAACCTCAGCCCCGCCGTGTTCCCAGCCCCAAGCACCGGGCAGAGCCCACTCAATCACAACGGCTGGCCAGGCTCCCGATTCCCCTCAAAGCTTTCGGAGCCCAGGACCCTCCTGCACACGGCGACAGCAAATCCATTGGAGTGAGCCAGATTCCCACGGGGGTGCTGACAGGGAAAACAGGACAGAAACACCCCACCCCCACCCCCGGGAAGCAGCTGAGTCTCTGAACTCTCATTCCCTGAAACTCCCCCGAAACCCAAAGTCAGGCATGTCCCTTGGGCCTCTATTCCCCGGCAGCTTCAGAACTCACCCCTGCAGCGTGTCACAGAAGCATAGAATCTCAGGGTTGGAAGGGCCCTCAGGAGATATCTAGTCCAACCCCCTGCTCAAAGCTGGACCAACCCCAACTAAATCATTCCAGCCAGGGTTTTGTCAAGCCGGGCCTTAAAAATCTCTAAGGAAGGAGATTCCACCACCTCCCTAGGTAACCCATTCCAGTGCTTCACCACCCTCCTAGTGAAATAGTGTTTCCCAATATCCAACCTAGACCTCCTCCACTGCAACTTGAGACCATTGCTCCTTGTTCTGTCATCTGCCACCACTGAGAACAGCCGAGCTCCATCCTCTTTGGAACCCCCTTCAGGTAGTTGAAGGCTACTATCAAATCCCCCCTCATTCTTCTCTTCTCCAGACTAAACAAGCCCAGTTCCCTCAGCCTCTCCTCATAAGTCATGTGCCCCAGTCCCTAATCATTTTCGTTGCCCTCCACTGGACTCTTTCCAATTTGTCCACATCTTTTCTGTAGTGGGGGCCTGTGATGAAGTGGGAATGTTCTTGTTGTGTTATGTGAATGTTGAGTGGGGAGTATTGACCTGGGAAGGTTGCAGGGAAGTTGTGCTGGGACAGCCTGCATTGGGGAAGGGAGGATACCTGAGCATGTAACCTGACAACCCAGGAAGGGGGTTGAAGGCCAGGTGACACCTCTGCATGGGGCACTGAACAAAGGACACAAAGGCTGGGGGAGGAGCCGGGGGGAGGCTGAGGAGAGGGTGGGGGGAGTTTTCAGTTTTGAAGCTGGCTAGGAAATGGAGAGGGGCGCCCTGACAGGGCTTGGGCTTCCCAACGGGGCTCCAGATGGACCTAACTAAAGGGGGTCCTGTTGTCTGTACTGGGAAGACCTGTTTTGGACTGTATTCCTGTCATCTAAATAAACCTCTGTTTTACTGGCTGGCTGAGAGTCATGTCTGACTGCGAAGTGGGGGTGCAGGACCCCATGGCATCCCCAGGACCCCACTGGGGTGGGCTCGCTGTGGGAAGCACAAGGAGGGGCAGAGGATGCTGAATGCTCCAAGGAGAGACCCAGAAGGTGAAGCCGTGTGAGCTTCTTGCCCTGACAAAGTCTGCTCCAAGGGAGAGGAGGATCCCCAAAGTCCTGCCTCGCTTTGTGAGGAGCAGTTCCAGAGCATCGCCCGGTGACTCCGTGACAGGGCCTCAAAACTGGATACAATACTCCAGGTGTGGCCTCACCAGTGCTGAATGGAGGGCAATAATCACTTCCCTCAATCTGCTGGCAATGCTCCTACTAATGCAGCCCAATATGCAGTTAGCCTTCTTGGCAAGAAGGACACACTGCTGGCTCATATCCAGCTTCTCTTCCACTGTAATCCCCAGGTCTTTTTCTGCAGAACTGCTGCTAAGCCAGTCGGTCCCCAGCCTGTAGCAGTGCATGGGATTCTTCCATCCTAGAGTGCAGGACTCTGCATTTGTCCTTGTTGAATCTCATCAGATTTCTTTTGGCCCAATCCTCCAATGTGTCTAGGTCACGCTGGACCCCATACCTACCCTTCAGCATATCTACCTTCCCCTCAGCTTAGTGTCATCTGCAAACTT
This sequence comes from Chelonoidis abingdonii, assembly GCF_003597395.2. Classification (NCBI taxonomy): domain Eukaryota; kingdom Metazoa; phylum Chordata; order Testudines; family Testudinidae; genus Chelonoidis; species Chelonoidis abingdonii. The sequence continues at coordinate 3,614,043 of NC_133788.1, read as the reverse complement.
GCTGAGGGTGCAAATCATTCCATCATCCAGATCCTTAATAAAGATGTTGAACAAAAGCAACCCAGGACCAACCCTTGGGGCACTCCGCTTGATACCGGCTGCTAACTAGACATGGAGCCATTGATGACTACCCATTGAGCCCGACCATCTAGCCAGTTTTCTAGTCACCTTATAGGCCATTCATCCAGCTCATACTTTTTTAACTTGCTGGCAAGAATACTGTGGGAGACCTTATCAAAAGCTTTGCTAACGATATCACGTCCACCGCTTTCCCCATATTGACAGAGCCAGTTATCTCATCATAGAAGGTAATTAGGTTGGTCAGGCGTGACTTGCCCTTAGTGAATCCATGTTGACTGTTCCTGATCACCTTCCTCTTCTCCAAGTGCTTCAGAATTGATTCCTTGAGGACCTGCTCCATGATTTTTCCAGGAACTAACTTGAGGATGACTGGTCTGACATCTGCAGAGCTGGAGCCGAGCTCTATGGAGCACCTATGCTCGGCAGGCATGGGAATCATCTGCAGCTCTCTTCCTCTAGGGCCCGGTTACCCACCCCCTAATCTGATAAGGGTTTGATGTTCCTGAAATCTTCCTAACATCAGGGTTCCGCTGGAAACCATTTCAAAGATGCCATCCATGGCCTGGATCTCTGAAGCGAGCCCTGCATCCGCAGCCCCCCTCGTTTGCAGGCATGAATGCTCCTTTGGGCAGCAAGCAAGCAGGTAGGCAGTGCCCCCTGGGCTGGCCGGCTCTGGCGCCGTCTTTCCCACCGCAGTGCATTTGATGAAAAAGCCGAGCCGTCCGGAATGGGTCCCCCTGGAAGGAAGAATACACTTGTGCAATCAGATTATCTCTTTAATGGATTTTCACTTGGTATATAAAATTGACTGATAGTGATGTCTGAGAGGCAGCCACAGCCTGGCCAGGTTACAGGGCCAGCCTGAGTTCCTGGGCCCTAGGCCCAGCCAGACAGGACCCTGGAGTGGGAAAGTATGGACCTAACAAATCAGCGGGATTCTTTACGGGCTGGGTTCAGGGAGGCTCTGTCTGTATGAACTCCAGCCTCCCACTGACAGCTCTTCATTGTGTGTGTAGCCACAGATGGGAGCCCTGCACCTTTAAATGTTGCAGAGTCTCTGCAGTGGGGAATTGTACCTTTAAGAGGCTTGAGCCATTTGGAACCACACTTCCAGGGCATGGGGTGTCCACCATTGTGTATTTCATTCAAATGCAGAGTGGCAGTCACACACATGGTGCTCTCTCCTTAGGAGCTACAAGGCAGGGGAATGGCCCAGGTACAGCCAGGCCCACCAGATTGGTGTTACCAATCCTACTGCGAGGTATAGGTGATCCACCAGCTTTCTGTCACCAACACCACAGCCTTGTGTCATGGACTCACAGGACTCGTGCTCTCTCTTGACTCTGTACTGTCCCTGGGGGGAACCCCCTTCAGTGTGACACCCTTCTCAGAGGTCCACTCTATCTCGGGGTTAAGCCGTAGGTCCCTCTGCCTCCTGGAACCAGGCCTCTCTGAGCCTTCAGCACACCTGTCTCTCGCCATGGGCCCCCTCAGGAAGTCCACTCACTCTGGACCCCTGACACCTCCACGCCCAGAGGGAATAATGCAGCCCTGATCTCTAGACCGAAGCGACTCTCAGCCGGTGTAACACAGGAGGGTTTATGGAGCATCTGAATCCAGCACAGGAAACTCTCCAGGCCCTCAGGCCTAGCAACCCTTAGCCCAGTACATCTAGGTCTCTCCTGCATCCAAGGGCACTCTGGCTGCTCTCCCTCCTGAGTCCAGCAGCCCCTCCTTCCAGCCACTCATCCAATATCATCTCCTCTACCAGTTCCTCCCCTGTCCTTTGTCTTCCGGTCCCAGGTAAACAGGGCTCAGGGCCTCCTATCTTCCCTTCTTTATTCCCCACTGGCTGGAACTGGCTGGTCCAGCTGACTGCTAAGCTGTGGTGGGCCTCCTGGTCAGCAGGTCACCGGTCGCTAGGGTCCCCTATCTCCAGGCAGTTGTCCGGGAACCCGGCTGCTAGACGAAGTCACACCTGGTCTTCTGTCACAACATACCCTCTCCCACCACCTTGTTGAACGTACAGCACATAGGGAAAACAGAGACCCACACAGAATTCATACAAAACATTAAGAACATCCTCCACTTTGTCACACCCTGGTACAGGAGGCACTGGGGACAGGCCAGGACAGAGAGGCACCACGTGGGGGCAGAAGAAGGTGTGGTCTAGGTGGATCTGTGACTCAGGGATTCTGCAGCCCTACGAATCCCTGGAGGAGGGCAAGTTAGGGCAGCCAGAGCCAGGGGCCTCACTGAGCTCCTGCTGCCTCTAAATAGGTGAGGCACCAGCTGCCCCAATAAAGACATCTAAGGAGAGATGGAGATTGGCAGCCTGGCACCTGGTGAAAGGGTCCCTCTAACAGGATCTGGCTTTAAAGCCTCCTGTTAGTGACTAGTCTGCTCTGGGGCTGGGAGCACCGTTCAAACACTGAAATATCATTCACTAGTTACTAAGAGCCGAGAGTGCTGTCTTAACAACAGCCTGATTGGCTGCGATTTATCCTGCTTTTAACATAGCAAACACCCTCAGAAGGGAATGGCAGAGCAAAGAGAATGTCTGGCTGGGGCAAGTCTGCAGCTTACGCTAGCCTAGTGGCTGGTCCTGAGAAGAGGAGAAGAGCCTACTACAGCTGCTGTCTAGAGGAGATGCCGCTTTAGCTCAGCTGGTTGAGACTCGTGCTGAAGATCCTGGATCAAACCCAGTAGTGGGTCATTATATTTCATTCAGGTAGCACTGGCTGAGCAGCCTCAGGATGCTGCCCAGCCAGTCACCCCCAACTGCTCTGGCTTGGGAAAAAAGCCTCTGGCTGACCTGCTGTGGCATCTGCTCAGGCACTCAGCATTGTTCAGTCTCAGTGAGACCTGGAACGAGCCGCCACACTGGCCATGTTTGGAAGACGGGAGACAGCAGGTATAAAAGACAAGAGGGTTGTAGCACATGGGGACCCCCAACAAGACCAGGGCCCACAGCCCAGACACAGCAACAGACGGCCCCTGCCCCACAGAGCCTTCTAGCTACATAGACAAGGTGGCTGGGGCAGGACAGAGAGAGGAGATGACTTGTCCAAGGTCATCCAGCCGAGTGGTGGCAGAGCTGGGGATGAAGCCCTTCCAGGCCAGCGCCCTCCTCACGAAACTGCTTTGTCTGCCCCACGCGGTGAAATGTCACCCCTGGGGTGAAGCAAGAGAACCCCCATCCTGAGATGTGGCTGGGATCCCCCAGCCTGGGAGCACCGCTGGTTGGGGCTTGTCTGTGGCCTGGATGGGAGTCAGAGCCACTCGCTTTCCACTTCCTCATCTCTCCTCTTCTTTGCTACCCTTCCTTAGATAGCCCCTGTCCCAGGAGCGCCTACCTCTGGGAGGGGAGTCCATTGCCTGGAGTAGCAGCTCCAGGCCCAGGCCCTGCGTTTGGTGACCCCGATCCCTGTGCGTGGACCCTGGTCCCTACGTGGACCTCAAAGGGCACGGTGTCCACGTGGATCTGGTTCCAGAGTCACTGTACAGATGTAAATAAAACAATTAAAATACACATGAAGCTGGAGTATCCGGAGCGAGCAGGCAACAAACCTGCCTAGTGACCCTACCGCATATGGCTGAGTCATCTGAATGCAGTGTCCTCCAGAGTAGATAGATGTCATGGGCCATGCCACAGCCTACAGAGGAGCACACAGAGGGCACGAATGCCAGCAAGGAAATGGCTGTCCTGCCCTCAGCCGTCACTACCTGGGCTCTGCACACCATGCCGGTTAGCTGGCTGCGCTGTGAAGGCCTCCTGGGGGAGTGCCAGTGACTGCACCCCCCTTCTCCTTCCCTGGTTGGAGTCTGGCCTCTCTCTTCTGTTTGCCAGCGTCCTTCTGAACCCTTCCCTTCTGTCCCACGGAGTTTGGGGGGTACGGTTGGAAATCCAGAGACGGGATCAAAATTACTTGGCATCTTGGCATGTCATTTACAAGTACCCACGGGCCTGAGTCACTCCACTGGCTTCAAGAGGGTTTGGCTCAGGCCCACTGGCCCAGCCAAGTGAGCAGTGATTTTAGGGAGGCCAAATTGAAAGGCCCCTGTAACCGGGCCCTTTCCTTGGCCCCCCCTTGCTGAAGCTCTTTGCTGTCCCAATAAAGCACTACGAGCCTCTTCTTAATGCAGCACCCGTGGCTTTTATTCACACAAAGTTCCCACCACCAGTGATGCTATTTACAGAGCTTTACAGGGAGTCTACCCCATCCTGGAGACCACTCTTTCTCTGGCCATTCCCCCTTGTTCTCTGGCTGTCAGCCAGCCTTTATGGCCCTTCAACCTGCAGGCCCACAGGTGCAGCCAGTTCCAGAGGCCAGGCACCAGACTTCTCCCCAGCCCCAATCTATTTCCCCTGATTGGGGCTGGCTGAGCAAGGGCTAATTAGGTGCCCTTGCAGCAGCACCCTGCTACAGCCCCCAAGAGGCCTGATTTTCAGACAGCACCGAGCCCCCGGCGCCTTTGAGATGCATCGAATTGGGTGTGAAAAACTGCAGCCCACCCCAAACCATTCTTGGAAATCTTGGTGTCTCTGCCCAACAAAGCAACGACCCTGAGAACCCCACAGCCACAGAGCCCTGCCCTCCTTACTCTTGCAAAGCTCCTGGGCAGGACAACGCAGCCACCCCAAAGGACCTTCATAAATCCCAGATTCACCTGCCCAAAGGCTGGCTGCTTTTCTAGCTTTCTCCCCTACATTGTGTTCTGTTTCCCTCCCCAGCACTATGGTCGCCATCCTGCCAGGATTGTCCTGGAGTCTCCAGGAATCAAAGGTGAATCTTTAATGAAAGATTCTGGCATGTGATGAAACCTTCAGGAAAGCGTCCAGCCCTACCCATCGCATCTGGGCTTCTCCCAGGCTTCTATGTACATAGACCCACCACCCCCTTGGCAGGCAGGGCTGTGTGATTAGCCTTGGGCTGCAGATGGGGAACTGACACACGCAGCAGTTACAAGTCACACAGGAAGCCTGTAGTGGAGCAGGGACTTGAGCGCAGGTCTGCAGAGCAGTACGGTAGTGGTTTAGCCACAGGACAGGTCTCTTAGCCCTGTTACCTGCCTCTCCAAGGGGTTAATTCCTGGCAGCTCATTTATTTTTCTTGCAAAGACACGTGATCCTCCCCCACCCTCCACCCAGTATCACCATTTACCCCTGTGCTGCATGGGAGTGAAATGCTTTTTGGTGCCAGCTGTGCCTAGGGTGACCAGATGTCCCAATATTCGGGGCTTTGTCTTTGCCTCCCACCCCATGTCCTGATTTTCTGTCCCTTGCTAGCTGCTCGCCCTATGTGTGCCTGACCTGATGCCTGTGATTTCTGACTTCACCTTGTCACGGCGGGTGTGTGTGTGCGCTTCTCCAGCTCTCCCCCCCTCCCCCCACCGCAACCTCCCCTGCATTCCCAGGAGCTGTGGGTTGAGCCAGGAACCTCTGAGCAGCTGCTAGTCCTTCCCTGCTGTGGCTGCTCAGCAGGTGACTGCGAACTCCTCTGCCTGCTTCCCAGTGGGACTGTGGGAGACCCAGAGAAAGCAGCTCAGCTGGGCCCGCCTGAGCCTGGGGGATCCCCTACCAAGGGCTGAGCCCCCCCACATCCCCCAGGGCAGACCAGGGGCGGGGCAAAGGTCGGGGGAGAAAGAGGAGGAGGAGCTAACAGCCCCTTACAGCTTCCTTATTCCCTGCTCTTCGGGGCCATCCGCCGGCTGGGAACAGCCAGAGCCCAGCCTGTCCGCACCCCTCCGGGCAGGGCCAGAGATTCCCCAGCAGGAGGCTGGGCACAGGTTCTGTTCCCTCTGTGCTGATGGCAAAGAGCTGGCAGAGCAGGGCAGAGCATCTGTTGTCTGAGGGCCCCGATTCCTGAAATACTCTGGTTGGCTGAATAGCCTGAACGTGGCTGATTTAGGCATTTCAATTATCCTGCCCATCACCATGGTATCATTTTCTCTGTCCATACCCATGTACACCCCTCTGTCTGTCTGTCCGTCCACCCATCCCCATCTACACCGCTGTCTGTCTGTCCATGCCCATACACACTCCTCTGTCTATCTATCTACCCATCCCCGTGTACATCCCTCTGTCTGTCTGTCCATCTGTCACGGAGTCTGGGGGAGTCCGGCCCTGCACCCCTCTTCCTGGAACCCACAGTGACTTTTAGCCAGACAGTAAAACAGAAGGTTTATTGGACAACAGGAACACAGGTTACAGCAGAGCTTGCAGGCACAGTCAGGACCCCTCCATCGAGTCCTTCTGGGCTTTCAGGGTACTTGGATCCTGGCTAGGATACCCTGAATTCAGCCCCACAGCCCCAAACCCAAACTCAAAACTACTCCCCTCCTGCCAGCCCCTTCCTTTGTCCTCCTTCCCGGCCAAGGTGTTGACCTTTTTCCTCCCTTACCTAGCTCAGGTTACAGGCTCTAGTCTCGTCCATTCCCTAAAGTCCTCCCCTGCTCTCCCATTCCCCACACAGACAGTCCCTACTCCATCACACCATCTATCCCCATCTACACCCCTGTCTGTCTGTCCATCCTCATACACACCCCTCTATCTATCTACCCATCCCCATACACACCCCTCTGTCTATCTATCTACCCATCCCCGTACACACCCCTCTGTCTATCTATCTACCCATCCCCGTACACACCCCTCTGTCTATCTATCTACCCATCCCTGTACACACACCTCTATCTATCTACCAATCCCAGTACACACCCCTCTGTCTATTTACCCATCCCTGTATACACCCCTTTATCTACCCATCCCCATACACACCCCTCTGTCTATCTATCTACCCATCCCCGTACACATCCCTCTGTCTATCTATCTACCCATCCCCGTACACACCCCTCTGTCTATCTATCTACCCATCCCAGTACACACCCCTCTCTCTCTCTCTCTCTAACGTTGATGGGCCGTAGGGCCTGTCTGTGTGAGTGGTACTGTACCAGTGAGTCATTAGCACACAGGCATGAGGGCTGCTGGCTCAGCCTTTAGCTGGATGGCCCTGGCTCTGCATTGCTTCAGGACATGAAGTCCTCCACCCCCACGCCCCAGGATGAACGAGGAAAGCGCTGACAGCAGGTGCTGCGTTCTTTCCCCTCCATTGGACCTGTCAAAATAATGCATGTTAGGGCGAGGTAGATCTGTGGGGCCAGCGTCCCTTCCATTGACCCCTGCAGCCCTGCCTGCTGCATGGCCCAGCTGCACAGCCGGGCTAATTTCATTAATGCGGGGGAGGATGTAGGGGGGCTGGGGGAGCAGGTGCACCAGCCTCTCAGAAACATCTGTCTCCCTTTGGAGCTAATTCCAGAAGCCATCTCCCTCCTGACAAGAGGCAGCACCTGGTGGGGCCATCCTTGTATTTCCTCAGCAGACTCCGGACAGGACATGTGCGGGTGTAAATGATGGGGAGGTGCTATGCCTGGCTGCTTGTCTGGAGCTGTCTCATGGGAGAGACTCCCCCATCTACCCCGTTGCCCTGGCATCACCCTGGCAGCGCACAGGAGCCTAGTGATTTCTTTCTGACGGGACAGGATAGCAGAGGGGTGTCCCTGGCACAAATCCGCTGGGTTATTGGGCCCTCGTGCTTTCCAGCACAGGCCGAATCCTCCCCCTCTGTGCTTGAGCCCCAGTAGCCAGGAAACCTGTCCCCTCCACCACAGAGCAGATGGGCCCTTAGATGGGCCCCAGTTTCTTATCCTCAGACCGTTCTGAGGTAGCTCTCAAAGATCCTACCCTGACCCAAAGCTTTACAGCTGTGCAAAATGTGCCCCCTGCCCCCCACCTTCCCCTCTGCAAAGGTTACTCGAATAAGGAACTCGCCTAGGACTGGCTGTACCTGACAAAATACTTTGTGGGTCGCCCCAAGTGACACGTCCCTGTGACCGTTAGACCCGTCTGAAGTAGCTGGCAAATGCCACTCCCTGCCCAAAGGTTGTATCTGCACAATATACTGCCATGGGTCTCGCCCCCACCGCCTCCCAGGGTGCCGATCTTTGAGTGGCTGTGAATGATAAAAGCCTCATTGGTTCACCTCAGCTGACACATCTGCACAACCTGAAGCAGCCTCGTTGCCCAAAGGGCTGTCCCATCTCCCCGGGATCCCCTTCCGTTTTGCCACTGATTAGTGAATTAGCAGCTAGGTTTGACAAAGGATCTCCCGGGTCATCCCAAGCACACGTCAGTCAGTCGCTGCATCTGTTAGGAAGAGACAGGGATAGGCCACTCCCCGACCCAAACCTTGCCCAAAGCCCCTCCCTGCCCCAGCTGCTGGGAGGATACACCTGTTAAAGTTTGCACAGTGCTTTGAGTTCTGCTGATGAAAAGTGCTGTCTTGGGCCAGGTCTGACGACTGCACACCCACCCCCTCCATTTTCTTTTGTTAACACACAAGGAATGAGTACAAGGCAGTCAGATCCCTGGAGCTGAGCCACTGATGCAAACCAGCTCCTGTTCTACAGACCCAAACGCAGATGGGCTCTAGAAAGTCTGGTTTCTCTGTAGACCGGCGTAATGGCAACACTGATCCCATTTGGTTACAAATATTCAAACTTTTTTTATGATCTGCTCAACCACCCAGTCATTTCAGTCTTGCTGGGAGACCCGTGCAGCCAAAATGTGACCCGAGGCACTTTCCCAGGGCAGAAATGTGGAGATGTATCTTCTGTGACTGCTCCATGGGAATTTCTCCTCCTTGCGAATGCCAACACCCCTCCCCTGGGGCGGGGGGACAGAGGGCTACCAAGCTGGTGGAAACATCCTGGATAGTTGCCAGTGTTATCCCAGGACTTTGTACCCACGATGACCAGAAGCTTTGCTTTAATACACTCTCATTTTTATGCAAATGATTTCAATGTCGCCTACTGAACTAATGAATGTTAATGAAATACACCCCCCCACACGCTCACCCCATGTCCGTCCTCCTCAACCCCTCCTCTCCCCTGCACACACACTCTCTCTTTCTCGCTTTCTCCCCCCTATCCTCACTCCCCCTAGCCCCCTGCCCAGCCCCTCATTCTGCATGTACAGCCCGAGCACTTGAGGGATGGGGGCGGAGGGGTCAGAGTGGCTGGGCCATGAACAGGCCGGAGCAGGGCACTGGCCCAAGCTGTGAGGAGCTGGAGGCCTGACTGAGGAAGGCAGCATCAGGCCCTGGCAGAGGCGGGCAGTGGGTGAGTCCACAGTACAGGAGGTGCCCTGCCCATCCAGGCTTCATTGCAGTACTTGAGGGGCACAGGCGATGCTGAGGCTCTGGGCACAGAGGCAAAGAGGTTCCCTGAGTCAAGGGGGACATTAGAGGCGGAGAGGGCGCTCCCCTTGCTTGTCCGTCGAAGCCTGATCCTACTGATGTCAAGGGGACTTTGCATGTTGACTTCAGTGGGCCTCTCGTCTGGGCCTGTGTGCCCCGAGAGTGACACCATGCCCTGGCCTGGCGCCCCGCTGCCTCATCCGCAGAGCTGGAGGGGATGGCTTCTCACCCCCTGTCGGCTCTCCCATGGCTCCCACAACCCGTCTGCAGCACGCTCCCCTCCTCCCCCGCCATCAGCTTCCAGAATCAATACCCTCGCCCCCAGTCCCTTCCTCTGGGCTATGGCGGTGCCGAGCTAATGGCATCTTTATTGTGTTTGATATGAAATGTCCCAGCTGTGGGTGCACTCCCCACTCCCCAGCCCGCCCCCCCATCCCTGTAGCCATGGGCCCTGTCTCCTTCTGCCCCGGCCTGATTGGTCAGCAGTGACATCAGGGGCCTCACAAATGCACCCCCCCCACCCCCTCCAACATCAGCAGATGCTGGGAGTGAATAATTTATTGACTGACGAGCTTTTAGTGCCTCTTAATACCCCAGCCCCCCCGCCCCACAATACAGCTCCTGCGCTCCACACCATCTCTTAACACCACGCCAGATGGGAGGGCTGCCCATCAATTATGGATGGATCTCTTAGCCTTGCGGCCTGAGGGCTGTGTTCATCTCCAGCAGAAACACGAGTGCAGCAGGTTAGCCCTGGTCTCCCCCTGCTCCCCCGCCCCTTCCCACTGTTATTCACAGCCCAGGCTGAGGCAGGGATGCGCCGTGTGGCAGAAATGTCCATTCATTACAGGTTTGGGTTGAAGCAGCTGCTTTGCTTTAGCAATGGATGAGCCGTGGCAAGATCCCTTGCTTGGGTCAGCACTTTGTGGCTCCAGACTGGAGCCCTGGGTCCCACCTCCTGCAAATCACCTGCTCTTAAATGACCATCACTGGCCGCTGAGTGAGTCAGAAAAGGGACAGACTTGTGACTGAGCTGGTGCCCAGGGCCCGCGGAGAGCTGCCGTCAATGCCCAGCGTTGCAGATCCTTGCGATGGTACGGCGAGCGTTGCAATTCAGCAGAAGCTCAAAGTGAGGAACCTCTCGGGAACGGAGGTTGTTTCTAACTCTGAGATGTCCGTAACACTGCGCAGAACGTTGTGGTGTTCTTTCAAACGAGTACCACTGAACTCTGACTTAATACAGCTTGGAAACTTTACCATGCAGAAGAAAAAAGCTGCCTTTAATCATCTTAATTTAAATGAAACAAGCACAGAAAATGTCTCCTTCCCTGGTCAAATCTAGCCCTTGCCAGTGGCTGCCATCTTCTCCCGCCCCGCAGTGGAAGGACCTGGCCATCGATGCGCCAGGCACTAAGTCCTCTTGGTTCCTGCCAGCCTTGCCCGTGTGCTCTGCCCCCAGTGGCAATAGCTGTATCCTCTGGGGCAGGATTTCAGCCCCCAAACACTGAGTCTGTCCAGTCCGTAGGCAGGTAGCCCCATTCAGCCGGCAGAGAGTGGCTCTGTGCCGTTATCGGCTTGCCTGCCATTCAAATTGACTAGGGGCTGCCGGCCCGCTGGGAAACCACCCCGGCGAAGATGATTTACCGCCATCCATTTTTAAAGAGCTCGTGAAACATTCATCATCCTCGCCACATTTGGGGGAAATATTTAGCCCATCCTTTTAGTGCGTGCAAAGTGCTTTAACCCCTTCAGCACAGCTCCGGTCTCTGGGAGGGGAATGACACCTAGGGTCCGTCTGCCTCTTGGCTACACTACAGTTGTATGGGTCTGCGAGGCTGAGTCAGTGGACCCAGACCTGCCGCAGGGCTTTGCTTGCAGTGTAGACACATCCTGGTCTCTTAGCCATGACAATGGCAGCTACGGAGAAGCCCCAGCTAGATGGCTGGGTGGTTGGAAGGGCTCCGGTGTATGTCCCGGCACCTGCATTCAAAAGAGCGCCAACTCCAGGGTGAACACAGGACTTGTAGGATTGGCTGCGCTGGCAAGAGGTGGGCATAGTTTTGGGTTAGCTTCCCTGGCAATGCAACACAATCCTGGTCTACAATACTGCAGGATATACCAGCGCTGGGCCCCATCCAGAGCTCTGCCAGTGCACCCCAACCCTGAGCTGCAGCACCAGGATAGATCAGAGCTGGGTCCCGCCCAGAGCTCTGCCAGTGCACCCCAACCCTGAGCTGCAGCACCCGGATATACCAATGCTGGGCCCCACACAGAGCTCTGCCAGTGCACCCCAACCCTGAGCTGCAGCACCTGGATAGACCAGTGCTGGGCCTTGCCCAGAGCTCTGCCAGTGCACCCCAACCCTGAGTTGCACCACCCGGATATACCAGTGCTGGGCCCTGCCCAGACCTCTGCCAGTGCATCCCAACCCTGAGCTGCAGCACCAGGATATACCAGTGCTGGGCCCCGCCCAGAGCTCTGCCAGTGCTCCCCAACCCTGAGCTGCAGCACCCGGATAGACCAGAGCTTGGCCCTGCCCAGAGCTCTGCCAGTGCATGTGACAATGCAGTTCTGGCGGGACCCAACTGAGAGTGTCAATTCAGGAACAATTGTTTAAAATGGCAGTTACATCCCAAGACTGGGGTTTTTCCACCTCTAAGGCAAACCAAACCAGCCAGCCAAAGAGGTCTTTGGTTTCACCCCACTGGCGAACCATAAGTCACACAAGCAATTCCCTTAGACATTCCAGTTTCCCAGTATCACCCCCAGTGCCACTCATCCTGGGGATGAATGGTTATGAAAACCAACACCCCAATGAAAGAAAAAGGGTCTCTCAATCCCAAAGGACCAAGCCCCAGACCCAGTTCAATTATACACATCCAGACCTGTACCTACAAATACACTGTTGCAAATCCTCTAGAATCTAAATCGAAGGTTATTTATAAGGGAAAAAGGTAGAGATGAGAGCTAGGAATTGGTAAATGAATCAATTACACACGTGATAGCAAAGTTATTAGTGAGGCTTGTAGCAGTGAGGAGTAACTGAGATTTAAATCAAGTCTCGGAACATCCCTGCTGGGGTAGTGCATCAGTTCTTTTAGTGCGAGCTTCAGTTGTAGCAAAGTCCACTCCAGAGGTAAGAACAGGATTAAGATAAGATGGAGATGAGGCATTAGCCTTATATAGGCTTTTCCAGGTGTAAGAACCTCTTTGTTCTTACTGTGGAAAATTACAGCAAAATGGAGTCTGGAGTCACATTGGCAAGTCCCTGCATACTTTGCTGAGTTACAAGGCGTATCTGCCTTCTCTCAATGGGTCAACTCTGTAGCTGATGGTCCTTAATGGGCCATCAAGCAGGCTAGGCAGATCTAATACATACATACAGACAGCATAATCATAACCAGCAACCCATAACCTGGTCTTAGACACTTTATATGACCCCCTTTACATAAGATTTGGTGACACTACAGGACCTTGGTTGCAAACCATGTTCTATATGGTCCCAGTTTATATCAATAACGTCACAGTGCACCCAAACCCTGAACTGCAGCACCCGGAGATGCCAGCTCAATTCTCCCTGCAGCATCTCCTGCTAGTCCCTGCCTAGCCAGCCGTGCCCAATGCACCTTGATCTTTGCCTGCAGCTGTCTTTGCTAATTGAGTTCTGCTCACTCACTCCCACACACGGGTCACTCCTGCCCCGCAGCCCCCACCTCCAGGCTTCCAGTCCTGGGTCCGTACTGAGCAGGCTTGTGACTGCATGAGGTTTCAGTGGCCTCCTCAAGTGAGCTTCATGCCTCCAGCTCTCCATGTTCTGGGGGCGGAGTCCCTGCAACCTCTCCTCCCACACTGCAATTCACGGTGCTCACCTCTGCAGAGCTGAGTTCAGTTCAGGGGCAGTGACGGGGTTAACCAGAGACCAGCAAGCATCTGTAAAGCAAAGTGCTTGTTATCCAGAACAAAAGCACTCCAGAGAAAACAGATCTCATAAGGACTAAGCAGCTTGCATGCATGCAAAACTCACCAGGGGTTACTCCACCTGCCACAGGGAGGTACTTCGGGTCCTCCTACCCTGGGCTTGATTCTGGAGGCCACATGTCTTGTCCATTCACGGATGGTGTCTCCCAGGCCCTGTCCCCAGGCCGGGGCTGTTATTTTATACACTTTCAAGTTCTTTGTCTTCTTAGGTCTTTGAACCAGCTCCGACCAGACTGTGTCTTTCCAAGGAGAGGTTAATTTTCCCTGCATTGTCTCACTACTGGAGATTTGCAACTATTACCCCCCAGTGGCTTTAGGTCCAGCAGGAAGCATCCCTTTGGTGACCTGTTTAGCCAGGCACGCAATCACTAGCCACCCATACAGCTCCATAGGCCATTTCCAAAGGTAACACAATAGCCTCCGAGCGTTCCACGCCGTGCTGCTCAACAATATGACAGCTGTGGTCCCAGAGCACTGCATCAGTGACAGCAGACACACGGCTGTCTGGCTTCAGACCAGCCCTGTCAACTTCAATTCAAATGTGCTCCGTTCTAGGCTTTTCTAGCTCTCAGGGGTGAAAGGCGTTTGCCACGGCCCAGCCCTTCCTCAGCTGGATAAGTTGTCGGAGAATAGAATTCGAAATGGTCTCTTGACTGACAAAAAGGCAATCTGCTGTCTGAGCCAAGCCTTTGCCCATCCCGAGTAGTTGCAGAGCGAGCCAAGAGCTAGCTTCATGGCCCAGATGCCAGTTCTCATTCCTGGTCGATATGCCTCTCCTTGCTCCCCTCATTGGCACGTTTCTCCTTGTGCGGCTCGTGGTGCTCTGGATTGATCTTCGTTAATTACCACTTGGCAGCCATCGGGCTGGGTGCCCTGGCAGAGACCTCACTAGCTTGCTGCCCCGCTCCTTTAGCATTGCCTGGTGAAGGGTCTCCAGCGTCTCCGCCTCCGAGCTGCATCTGGGGCCCATGCTGCCTGGTGCCAATCTCCCTATTTCAGTCCTTCTCTTCCCCCTCCATTCTGTGTGGTGCCCGAACACGGCCTGGCCCCACTCCTTGGGCTTCCATCTCCTGGAACTCTGCAGGAGCACCCTGCAATGCTGGCAGACTGGCTGCCAGATCATGCCAAGGCCCAGGGCCTCCTCGAACACTGACAAATGCAGAGCTGGAAACCAGTCCAGCTCAGCTGGGGGTTAGTGTCATTAAAATAGATACTAGCGTTATAAGAGTGCGTTCAGACTGTACAGAATGCTTGTAGAATGCTGTACGTACTGATCTCATAACCTCTAGCCCATGGGCTCAAGTTACATTGAGTGTTTGCACTGTAAACCTCTGTAACGGCGTAACTCACCAAACAGCATTAAGGAAGGTAGAGCGCTCGTCCTGCACACTGGATGGCCAGTTGAAGGTAAATGAGGCATTGTGTAGCATCAAAGACACAGACTTGCCTGCGAGCTCATCCCATCAGCTTGGATTCTGGGGCAAAGGAGATAAAAAATCTCTGACAAGGGTCTTTATGCTCTCTGGGTTCTGAGGGGCAACGATTTTTAAACATAAGCAAGAGATCCCCACGCTGCTTGGTCAGTCCTAAAGGACACGCAGAGCTGCTTACTGTAGGAGTTTATGTTGCCTTTTAAATCTACGACTGTAACTCGTGTGTGTGTGTGTATGTTTCCTGTTTTAACCTTGTAAATAACTCATTTCTTTTCTTAATTAGTAAATCTTTAGTTAATTTGTTGCAGGCATTGTCTTTGATTTGAGATCTGAGTACAATGACTTGGGATAAGTGACTGGTCCTTTGGGACTGGAGTAACCTGAATATTGCTGTGAATTTTGATGTAAAATGAGCATTTATCACTTGCCAGGGTGGCCAGATAGCCAGGAGAGCCCATGGGGACGGGCTGTGACTCCATTGTAAGATGCATGATGCACCTGAAGAAGTGCGTTCTTCCCCCACGAAAGCTTACACCCAAATAAATCAGTTAGTCTTAAAGATGCTGCTGGACTCCTCGTTGTTTTCAATGGTAAGACTGTCTGAATGCTTCAGAAGTTGGGTTGTTGATATCTAATTACAGAACCTACCACCAGTTTGAGGTGTCGGTCCTGTTTTGTGACAGTCGGCCCTGAGGCTGTATGCATTGTAGCTGTAGCCAGATTGGTCCCAGGATGTTAGCGAGACAAAACTGAGGAGGTAATATCTTTTATTGGACCAGCTTCTGCTGGTGAAAGACACAAGCTTTCGAGCTACACAGAGCTGGCATTCCCGGTCATGAGCCACTCCAGACAGCGTGACACGCCTGTTACAGTGCACTCAGGGTGCACCCATGTCCAGCCTCTGCTCCCTAGATGCAGTGTGGCCTAGTGGATAGGACATGGCTGGAACCCTCAGGACTTCTGGGTTCGAGTCCTGCAACTGCCTCAATGGGTGACCTTGAGCAGGTCACTGCTCCTCAATATGTGTCTGTGCAGTGTCTTGCACCACGGGACCCTGACCTCAGGGCCTGTACCTGCTCCAGGAACTATGGCAAAGGCTTGTAGTGCAGTAGCAGCCAAAGCCCCTCCTTGGGATAAATGCCAATCCCCTTTCTAGCCTCAGGTGGATTTGGAGGCCTCTGTCTCTTTAGCCCAGCTGCTCAGCACTACCCGAGTGCCAGCTTTGCAGGTGCCATCACCAATGATTCACCCCCAGGGAGAAGGCTTGTTCTTCTTGCTTTCTCCTGGCCAAACTGCCACTTTCCTGAAGTAATCCCGGCACGTCAGCTGGCCTGGATGCCCATGGCAGTGCCCCTGCCTTTGGATGCAGATATTCGCAATGGCATTTTGGCCGCCAAGTAGCAGTTTCTGGCACTGGGCGCGCCCTCGGACGCACCCCTCCATCTCTTGACATACTTGCCAGACCTAGCGAGCTGGGAACTGCCTCTCGGCCGCCCGTCCCTCCAGAGCTTTCCCATCGCTGTCAGTGTGACAGCACCTGCCCTGGGAAATGGGGGAGGTAAACTGTCCGTACCAGATGCAATCTCTGCCTAGGGTCAGGAGTCCGGTCAGAAGAGTTGAGCTCAGACAACACTTCAAGTCGAGTCATTGGAGTTCACCTGCTTGGCTGTGTTCGCCCTCCGGTGGCACCGCTGCCGGGGGAGGTTCTCATTTACTGCCACGGATGTTCAAAGAAGCAGCAGCATTTGAGACTTCCCCTGCCATCAGAGGGCTTTGCATCTGGTCATTATGGAGGATTTGCACACTACCACTTTCAGATTCACGATGGTGATTCTTAACGTCGCACTCCTGATTCTAAGTGTGCCGAATGCTCCTGACGCCTCCCGGCGCCGCTTCCATAACAGGCCCCGCAGTCTCTGTCTGTCCCAGGCTGCTCTTTGCACGTTGTAGAGGGCAGTTACTCTGCTCCTAGAGAAAAGGCTGAATGGGGAAGCAGCCACAGCTGGGACCGGGCCCCAATCAGGCCACACCTGGCCCTGCTATAAGGGCTAAGCGGGGAGCTGGATCCATCTCTCTCTAGCTTTGGAGTGGGAAGGGCCTGGCTGCCTGAGAGCACAGGGTACCTGGGGCAGAGCAGGGCTGGGGAAGGGCAGGAGGAGCTGAGGAGCTCCAGCCTGGCAACTCCCCAGGCTGAGGCCATGTTTAAGGCCTAAGCAGGTACTGGGGCTGCAGAGGGGCAGCCTGGGAATCGGCAGAGGCAGCTGGTCCAACCCCCTTGCCAGTGATGAGTGGCCATGACACACTGTGTCTGCCCCAGTAAGCGGGGCTGGATGACGACTCGCAGTAGCCACTGAGGAAAGGTGGGTGTAGAGGGTTGGGGGTTCCCATGGGAGGGGAGACCCAGAATGGGGGTACTGCAGAGGGCAGAACCCCAGGATAAGGGGCATCGGGGTCCAGGAGGGACACGGGGGCCTGAGGCAAGCAAGACATTGGCTAACAGAGGGTACTCCGGAGGCTGAAGAGCTAATTCCCAAGATGACCAGCAGGAGGCGCTGCGCCAGTGAGTATGCGCTTTGCTACACACGTCCTCAGCGTTAAGTCCCATAAGTGGGGCCCTACCAAATTCGTGGTCCACTTTCATAAATTTCACGGTCATAGCATTTTTAAAGTCTTGAATTTCACGGTTTCAGATATTGCAATCGTAAATTTCACAGTGGGGTAACAAAACACGAGTGTGTGTTTAAAACCGGCAAAATATAAACAAGTAAAACCCTTAAGTCTCCGTGTTTCTCCAGCTGGGGGTCCCGACCCAAAAAGGGGTGGCAAGGCTATTGCAGGGGGGCCATGGTATTGCTGCCTTCAGAGCTGGGTGCCGGAGAGCAGTGGCTACTGGCCAGGTGCCCAGCTCTGAAGGCAGCGCTGTGTATTTTGTATACTTTTAGCGTATAGTGTAGGGTGCTTTTATACTCTAGGGTAAAGGCACACAAAAGACTAGATTTCATGGGGGAGACAAGATTTCATGGTCCATTGCACGTTTTTCACGGCTGTGAATTTGGTAGGGTCCTACCCATAAGTTTTCCCTCTCAAGAGCAGCATTGGATGGAAGGATTCAACAGCTCAGCCTGTGTGGCTGGTTCGCCCAGGTGCCCCATAGAAGACACTCTGGCTTTGTTTGTTCCATGGCCCAGAGATTGCCATCTTGTTTTCTGGATAACTTTAGAGATAAGGTGCTCGCGACCAATCAGGGGACAGAAACAATACCATACAATCCGCATCCAATCAAAACTAACCTGCCTAGTTTTTATTTCGAATCCGGACAGACGTATGGAGATGCCATTGTGTTGTGTGCTGGTCCTCATGTCACTCGGCCAATAAATGAAACGGACATACCTGTGCTGGCACTGGACCCCTCTGCTGAGACATTCCCAAAGTGACTAGAGATTCTGGGGGGCCTCCAGTTTTGGGGTGCCCAACTTGAGACACCATAGAGAGACCTCAGCACTTTCTGAAAATCAGGTCCTCTTACGTGTTGCACCCCAGAATTGGAAGCCCCTAAAAGCACTGGTCACTTTGAGCAACCTGCCTCTGCCAGTGGAACTAAAGGGAAGCGCCTGGCGCTGTTACCAGGAGCTCTTGGATTCTCTGTGGGCACAGCCACCAGAGGGCGCCAGTTTGTTACACTCAAGTAAGTCACATCACTGGCCCGTGCCTCGGTTTCCCCATCTGTACAAAAGAGGCAGTGATAGGCCTCCCTCCTAGCAGTGCGATGGATGCTGGCTTGCAGTGCTACATGCGGAATGGCTGAGTATTGGTATTCCTGCTGGAAGGGGAGGAGCAGAAGGGAGGCTCTGGGGAAAACTGCCTGGATAATTGGATTTGAATTTAAATACGATTTAGGAGACCTGTACGTGCTGAATCCCATGCCAGGGCTTGGGGAGGGGAAGAAGCCAGGGGAACCGGTTGCTCAGCTCCATGCCCACTGAGGACACATCACAGAGATGGCTGGACAGGTTCCTGGTGCCCCAGATGCCAAGCCCCCAGTCTGCCCCTGTGGGACCCATGCAGCTGCATTCTCTGATCAGAGCCATGACCTGCTGCCTGACAAAGGCTCTTGCAGCTCCCACCTCCTCCCCCAGCAGGAGAGTGGCAGGGTGGGCACCCCAGGGTGCGGGAAGGGGGTAGTGCCCTCCTTCACCAGGGCAGGGGTGGCAGTGTGGACACCTGGTGGGCAAGAGGGGGGTTACCTGGTGCTCCCCTGCCCTGTCCCCTCCTCACTGCTCTGGCAGTACAGGGGGTGCAGAGCTGCCCTAAATCAGCAGTGGGGGATCCCCTTGTATGGGTGGAGTCTCAAGGGGGCATGTAACTGGCTCTATGCCACCCATTTCCCCCATCCAGACATGGGGGGGTCTGTCATAAACAGATAGCTAAGAGTTAATGTTTCTTTTACCTGTAAAGGGTTAACAAAGGGAACCAAACACCTGACCAGGGTGGGAATTTTTGGACTCTGTGTCTTTTGTTTGTCTCTCAGCTATGAGAAGCTTCTTTCTTCTTCTAATCTTCTATGTCCAACTTAACCTTTGTAGACAGGTAGAAAAAAATTATAGGCTTTTATTTGTTTTGGGGTATTAATTGTGTAACTTGCTGCATGATTTCAAATTCGATATCTTTTTTGACTCAGACTGTTATTCATTTTCTAGTAAGCAATAGCCTGTATTGTCATCTTGTTACAGAGAAATGTTTATGTCTTATTTCTTTTTATATAAAGCTTTCATTTTTAAAACCTGTATGAGTATTTCTCTTGTTTAGAGAAGAAAGCGGGGAGGAAATACACGCTCTGTGTTTTTAATTCTCCTAGCATGTCCCGGGCGGGAAGAAGCTAAGGTGAAAGGAGGATGAATCTTTCTGAGTTCCTATGTTATTGGTTGTCTCTTTGTGCATAGGGAATTGTTCTTAGTCATCTGGTTATGCATGTAAGGATGCATCATTACTCCGAGTTGCCCAGAGTAGGAAGTCTGGGTGGGAGAGATCGAGGGAAGGGAAGTGGGCTAATTTCCTCTTGTGTGTAGTTCCGGGTTTCTGAAGTCTTGCGATCCCTCCAGGGAAGTTTTGGGAGACAAGGGCAAAACCTGACTTTTGGATAGGCTGGCAGTGAGAGCAGATCCAGTCTCGGTCATCGCTTGGGGATTTCATAGCAACACCAGATTTTGGAACGCTAGTCAGATTTGGGAGAACGAAAGCTTATGTAGGGCTTCAGAGCAGGCCAGGGTGGAGCTGGGTTGGGTGGGAGACCCAGAAACCCAGGCTCCCTCTCTAGCTAATGTGGCTGAGGAACCAGCCCTTGGGCTGCTTTAATACATTGTGTGGGGACCAATCAGCTGCAGGATCGGGGCGTTAGAGCTCCCCTAGCCCAAGCGGCGATCAGAGTCAGTCAGCTGGCATCTGTGGCCTGTGACTCAATGGCTCCTACCAGTGAGGGTGGCCTGAACGGAGCCCTCACTATCCGGTAGCACAGCCCTGATGCAGAAGCGGATCCGAATGGGACCAAGAGTCGAGGTGGACACTTGGCCTTATCCCCAGGTGGGGAGGCAGGAGCAGCCCATGGGGCATGACCTAGGCACATGCCCCCCGGCTTGCTGCAGCCAAGCACCACCCCAGCGCACAGGAAAGTGATGGTGCAACGGGTGGGGGGGCTCTCTTGCATTGCGAGTGGACCGTTTTTTCATCGTCGCACGGGTATGAGACCCGTAGTCGTCGCGTGCTATTCTGCTCTCCTTGCTGCACGAGCTGTGCTTTCGCTTCCGGCGGCGTGGGGGGATGTGTCCAAAACCCTTTGGCACGAGTGTCTGTCGTTGTGAGGGTGGAATGCCGCTGTGGTCAGCAGTGGTGCGGATGCTTCTGGTTCCGTGTGCTTGATGAACCTCCTTTTTTATGCCTATCGGTGCAGTTGTTCCCCTTGTCAGATCTCACATTTTCTTCTGAAGGCACGGACATGCCCCGGATCCACAGGTGCCTGGTTGGGGTTGGTAGTATTGATGCACGGCTCGCGACCCTTCGGCCACCGTCCACAGCACGAGATTCCGATGCTCTTATGCTTGTGAACCTGTCGCCTGCTGGACTTCAGGGGGAGCTCAGGGAAAATTCGGCAATTGTGAAAGTCCAAACATTTCAGGCTAAATGAAACGTTCTGTTTGCACCACTGGTTCACCGTTCAGTTGGAATGTGCGAAGGCCATCATTAATCGAATGTATTGCAGTTTCCCACCTGCGAGAGAGCGGGCCGTGGGCCGATTCAATGGGCGTTCGCTTGCTGCAACGTCTTCCTTCGTATTATAAACTCGTTAACGGATTGGCAAACCTGGAGCCTGGGCTTTTAAACACCGAACACCAAGCGTGCATTTCTATCATCTTTCCTGCCCATATGATATCATGTCATTGGTATGGTGATTAGAATGTAGCTCGCTGCTCTCGTTGGCTTTGCTTTGGGATGAGTGACCGCTTCAAGCGCCCTCAGCAGTCCAACCAGAGGGTGATTATTCAGTCCTCTT